>NW_017972975.1:0-33098 GCF_001876935.1 Asparagus officinalis | reverse complement strand
TCACTCTCGAGCGCAGAAAGCTATTTGATTGTAGGCTTTTGTTGTAGAGCATAGACGGGAATCAAACATCATAGTTCTTAAAGATGAATATTTCCGCGCATAAGCTTCTACTAACAAAATAATATTCGACTATATTTTCGATCATCGACACAAAGCTATTTGATTTAGCTTTGCTTGTAAGAGTCTATAGACAGAATCACATCCATTAGTGTCTTTAACAGATTAATATCTCCATAGCATCTCTAACCAAGCAACTCACACAACTTGAGTCAACTTTATTGTTGAAATGTCCACTGCCATCCTCTCTAATATTGCTACGATATAGCATGCTGTTGTCACCAGCCTGTCAAGATCAAAATCATCTCAGAGGTTGAGTCGCGTTTGTGCATTGTGAGGATTGCGAACGTGATTGGGAAGTCGTTCTGATTG
Organism: Asparagus officinalis; assembly: GCF_001876935.1. Classification (NCBI taxonomy): domain Eukaryota; kingdom Viridiplantae; phylum Streptophyta; class Magnoliopsida; order Asparagales; family Asparagaceae; genus Asparagus; species Asparagus officinalis. The sequence continues at coordinate 32,669 of NW_017972975.1, read as the reverse complement.
TGACCTCCGTTGTCGGAGCTTGTTTGAATAAGCTATCTATTGTGATTTTTAGACAGCCTACACTAACTTTTGTTATATCTGTATGTAGGTTGTCAACCAAATTGAGAGTACAACCAGTGATTGCATTATATATATTTGTACTTTCACTGGCAACCTGCACAAAGACACTCATGAGGTGTTAGAAATCGAACACTCACCAAAACAACAACATTAAATCCTTGAAGTTATGCTTACAATTGAAAGTGCATATTGAATCACACTATTGTAAATAGTTGGTCCCTCTGGCTGCAAAAGCAAACATATGTTTCAGCAAAAACAAACACAATTGGAAGACATGGTTACTTATGTACTTTCAACTTGTGTACCAGGCAGCCAAGCAGGCGAAGAAGAAGCTGTTGTAGAGAAGATAAGTGCTCAAGCAAGTCAACAGTGTCAAGATCCAATGTTCTCTGTTAGCAAAACCTCATATTAGGATATGTCGGAGCTCATAAAGTGAATCAAATTAGAAAAATATTATCGCACTACTCCTTTTTCTAAGCAAACAAGTAATCACTAAACTTGCAGACATATTGTGGCAAATTTCCCGTACATCATAACAATCTATCATAACAAGGTACAACGAAACTGTGAGAATGGTAATTATGGAAATGTTCAATATTTATTACAGATTTCCATACATTTTCGTTTTAATATCTATAAATTAAATAAGGATGGGTGAAAATATACATGCCAATATGAGCCCAATGAGTTATAGGAATAGGAGGATCAAAGTGTTAAGCACTGGTGGCAACCTCATACTTGAGGCTGAAGTCAGCATTAAGGAAGAAGATTTGATCCCAAGGCCAAGTTACGGTGTAATAGATCCTAGTGGTAAATGATAATCTAGTCACTTATTTCCTCTATTTCTTAATTTCTATTCTATACAAAAGGTTCAATTTTATTGATCAAATGTCCACTTTGGACCTTTCAAATTTTAACACCTCAAGAAGTCAATTTCTAGAAATGAACAGAATTGAATAGTAGAACCTGTGTATTAGACCAACTTTAACATAACTAGTTCGCGAAGAAAAAGTAAAGCTTGTGTACTGACATAATTATATTAAAAGCGGAGATAATCAATTTCCTAAACAATTGTATTAATGTCATCTTTAGTAATAAGTGTTTCGCAATTGTTTTTGAAAAGAAAAGCAACTTTCTAAGATAAATTTTTTTTGTCAATACATGTAGCACTTGTTGCAATATTAATTTTATAAAATACTTGGAGCATGCTTGATCTTAAGGAGAGCCACTACTAACACCTTCAGATCTTATATTAATTCATTCTCTTGTGCTATTTAGTTTTTATAGTTTCTTATTGTATCTCTATCATGCTCTGTACTTTTTTATTGACTGAATCTAGGCTAGCTAGATCCTCTCTCTAATTTTCTCTCTGTACAGTTTACTCATTATATTTTGACATCCTTTGAAGGAAATAACATTTTATGTGGTTGTATATTTAAAACAAGGTAATTAAAGAAGACTGTTTTGTAGCATATTCCTATGAGGTATCACCTCGTACAACACTCATCAATGTGTTAATTCATACTTTCATCGCGTGCTAATATGGAAAAAGTTTTTAAGGTTTATACAAAATTGTTCCAAACCTAATTGCCTGCCTTTTGAATATTATAGGCCAAAACAGTTTTCAGTTCTGTGTGATCCTCTGTGGACGGAAGGGTTTACGATATCATTTGTCCTGATAATATGGACAAGGATATCATTTGTCTTGATTTGGGGGAAACATCATCACAGATGGAAAATTAAAAAATTTATTGGTAAAATCATACCTAACACCACTGCCGACAACTGCCACAGACTTAGCAGAACCTAAAGAAAACAATTTCAGATAAAGAACGCAAAAGTCACAAACGATCCAAATTCGAACTGGATGAAGGAACTGCTACTAGACGAAAGAACAGGATGTGATAAATGAAACAGTAACGGCTGATACGAGATGAGACAGAAGAATCTAGGGTTTTGTTGTACCTGAGACCGAGGCGACGTCGGAGAGATCCATGGGCGAGATCGAGCAGCGGTCGGAGAAATTCTCAGTTCAATGTTGGGTCAGATTTCTTTGATCAGTGAAACTGCGGGGCTTGTGATGGGATAGGATAAGTAATGGGTTGGGCTTTGTTGATGAATTTTTGAAATGAGGCGGCAGCTCGGAGGCGATGTCGACGAGTTGGAGGCGATTGGCGATGACCAAAGTGTGAAGAGGGAGAGGCGAGTTAGGATTTGGGAGAAGAAGCTGCGATCTTTGCTTTAGGGATCCAAGGATGCACAACCCTAATAGGAGTTATGGGGGATTTGGAGTTTGGGTTTCAGGTTCTAATTTGGGGTCTTTGGTATCATTAATAAAGGTAATGGACCCGTCGTCTTTAAGGACACCCAATAACGACGATATTAGGATCTAATCAATGAAGGGACTAGAAATCCGTTATCCCATCTCACATCATTCCTCTAATATTTGTAATCACTCGACGAAGGCTTTAAAACCCGTCGTTCATATATACACATTAATGACGGTCAACTGATCCCTTTACTAATTTTGGTCGTTAAATACCGGATTTCTTGTAGTGATTTCTAATAAAAATCCAGTATCTGTCTCAACTTCCATTCCCGATCATATGGAAAGGATGATAAATGTGAGGGCATATAGTTCTAAATTTAAATCTGAAAGATCAGATAATTTAGATGAACCTAGAAGGAGTAAGAGAGCTAGGATATCAAAGATTGTAGAAGTGACTTTGTCACTTATAATATCGAGGATGATCCTATTTCATACAGATTCGCTATGGCCTCGAAAGAGGCTAAACAGTGGAAGAAGGCTATCAAAAGTGAAATAGATTCTATTGTCTCTAATGGAACATAAGAATTAGTTGATCTTTATCCTGGGTGTAAGACAATTGGGTCTAAATGGATTTTTAAAAGAATAATAAAACCAGATGGAACCAAAGAAAAATTTAAGGCCAGACTTGTTGCCAAGTGGTTCAAACAAGTTGAAGGAATTGATTTCTTTGACACATACTCTCCAATTGCTTGAATGACTACAATCAGAATGCTTATAGCATTGACTTCTATATATGATTTTACAATCCACCAGATGAATGAAAAAACTTGTTTTCTTCATGGTTTTCTTGAAGAAGAGATTTATATGGATCAGCCTGAAGGATTTGTAGCACCTGGAAATGAAAGGAAAGTATGTAAACTTGTGAAGTCTCTTTACGGACTTAAACAAACCCCTAAACGATGGCATAAAAGGTTTGACACAATTATCATTAATTTTGGTTTTAAATAATTGAGTCTGATAAGTGCATTTATAGCAAAGTAAGAGGTGATTCTTATATTCTTCTATATATTTATATTGATGATATTCTATTGTTTGGCTCTAACATTAGGATAATTAATAAGACTAAGTCATTCTTGAGTAGTAAGTTTAAAATGAAGGACATGGGAGTTGCTGACGTGATTCTTAGCCTAAAACTAATAAGATCAGTTGAGGATATAGGTATTTCTCAATCTCACTATGTTGAGAAAGTTATTAAGAAATTTGGCTATAAGAATTGCAAACCCGTCAAAACTCCATATAATTCTTCAGTAACTCTCTACAAAAATGTAAGTGGAGTCTCTGTATCTCAATTGAGATATTCTCATATCATTGGAAGCTTAACATATCTTGCAAATTGTTCGAGACTGGATATATCTTACTTGGTTTCTAAATTAAGTAGATATAGTAGACGTCCAAATAGGACTCATTGGGAGGCCTTGGATAGGATACTTTGGTATCTGAAGGGAACTGTTTCCCTTACACTGCATTATGGTAGATTTCCTCCTGTTATGAAGGGATACAGTGATGCTAGCTAGATTGCTATGGGTTCAGGTATCAATGATTATACAGTGTATGTATTTACCTTGGGTGGCGTTGCTGTCGCCTGGAGATCTGTCAAATAGACTATTTTGTCTTGGTCTACGTTTGAGGCAGAACTTTACGCTTTGGACACTACTGGTTTAGAAGTTGAATGGCTTAAGAGACTTATGTCTGAATTACCCAAGATCAACAAGCCTATTCCTACAATCTCTGTGCATTATGACAATATTACCACAATTGCAAGAATTAAAAGTTTAAAGTATAACCGCAAAACTCGAGGTCATATCCAAGTACGGATAAAGACTGTGAAGAAGTTTGTTGATATAGGGGTAATTGCTGTAGACTTTGTGAGGTCCAAGGACAACATAGAAGACCCCTTTACAAAAGGACTAGAGTTGTCACTAGTTCTTAAATCTAGGTTGATGATGGGACTGAAACCATTACCTAACTCATCGACAGTAGCAACCCAACCTATCTGAGTGAAGATCCCACAAAGTAGGTTCAATGTGGTAACAACAAACTGTTGAGTGAGTTAAACACCTAATCATAGATTAGGTTCAATGTGGTAACAACAAACTGTTGAGTGAGTTAAACACCTAATCATAGATTGATACTTTGTATCTGAGTCTATCATCATAACAACAAACTGTTGAGTGAGTTAAACACCTAATCATAGATTGATACTTTGTATCTGAGTCTATCATCATATATACCTGGAAGGTGTGATTGATACTTTGTACCTGAGTCTATCATCATATATACCTGGAAGGTGTTGATAACTGCTAGTATAGTAAGAGTGTTTCGACTTTGAATGGGACCAATTCTTTAAGACGAGATGCAAGCAGTGCATCCCTAGAGATGCCCAACTATATGAACATAATTGTGTGGCCGCAATGAGAGGAAGAAGGTTATTCCTCGAAATTGTTCATGAAAAGGATAAGGACACATATCCATAATGCGTCAAACCTAAAGATTGCTTCTATAGCCAATATCGTGTTGTTACCAATGAATATCACCACATCAAAGGTTCAAGTTCAAGACTTAGTTTCACTTCGTGCCTGTGGTGATAAAATTGGATAACTATAGGGAAAGTTCAAATCAGAAGACACCTTCTCCGAAAGCATGATATGTATAATCTTAATTACTGTCAGCTATAGAATTGTGAGGGATTGTTAAAATAAATGAATTTTAGAGGGTTTTTATAGAAAGATATCATTTAATGATTGGATTTCATAAATAAAAATTAAAATGTGTTTAATAAGTAGTATGTGAGTTTTAGTCTCACATTAGTTAATTGAATGCATTTTAGTTGGTTCAAATTAACACATGTGTTATATATGGTATAACAAAGGTGTTAATATTATACACTTGTGTTGGTATATAAGCTAGCGTGCAAGTAAGCGAGCGGGCTCGTGTACGGGCTCGCGTGCGCGGGCTGAGGCGTGTGGTCCGGCGCGTGCTATATTTAAATGAGCTTAAACGTTTTACATGTCCTCACTTAAAACCACCTGAACGTTTCATACATTACAAATGTTACAAGGATTGAATAGGTTTTATTGCAGATGTTATAAACATTGTAATAATTGGAATTTAAATATTTGTCTCCCATGAACCTTATAAAAGGGGTTCTTCTGATCATTTAAAAAATACAGAAAAACTTAATCTCCTGTCTTCTTCTTCTTTTATAATTCTATAAGTTGTACAAATAAAAGAACAAAGAAAATTGACTTTGATTCTTTTAATCTCGATTACAATTCGATTACAAAAGAGAGGAGAACGAAATCGGTTCTTCCCCTTTGTTTAAAACTGGGTTCTTCACGGTGGCGATGAAGTGCCTCCCTCGAATGCTTGCGTCGAGTTTGCTCTCCGTTGACGATCCGCACGTCTTGATTCACTAGAATGATGTCTTCTCCTCACGATTTGATGTTGTGGAGAACTTGCGTGGTAAGTTTTAGAACTCTGAACGAGTTGATAACTCTGAACGAGTTTTAACTCTTGAAAAAGAGTTGCTTTAAACCGAAAATCGGTTAATAGCCAAGGATGAGGAAGCTCCTGTTGCCGAACGTTGAAGATGATCTTCCTTGAAGGATGATGCCGATCTCCTCCGAAGTTCGCCCAATGATCTCCCCTGTTGCTGTCAATTCTCAGCTCCAAAAAGCCAGCCTTCAATGGTCGATTCAAGCCAATAAAAATCGAACCCCAAACTCAGTTGAGTTTACTCGCTTTTATATGGGATTAAGGGGGTGTAACCGCCTCCTTAATTCTCTCCATAGTGGGGCAGAAATCCCTCAAATCGTGGAGGGAAAACGGTTCCTGCAACCGTTCAGCTCGTGTTTGAACGAGTCAAACGCCCAACCTGACGTTCAGGACCCTAACCTCGTATCTTAGGATTAAGACGCGAGGTTGGGTGTTAACTGAACATCCAGAACGCGAGGGTCGCTCACGTTTCGCTTGTTGTAACGCGGGTCCGACTCCAGCGTTTTGATGTTGTAACGCGGGTTCGACCCTCGCGTTTTGATGTTGTAACGCGGGTTCGACCCTGGCGTTTTGATGTTGTAACGTGGGTTCGACCCTCGCGTTTTGATGTTGTAACGCGGGATCGACTCCAGCGTTTTGATGTTGTAACGTGGGTTCGACCCTCGCGTTTTGATGTTGTAACGCAGGATCGACCCCAGCGTTTTGATGTTGACACACGGGGAGGACCTCCGCGTCTTGTCTTAAAGAGATTATCACAAAGTAATCTCTTTTGTCATAGCGTTGCAAAGATCATTGTCTTGTAATCTTCGTCTTGGCTCCTTGAGAATATGAGAGTCATCAGATTGTAACTCCCGATGTTGATTATGAATGCTGTTGAACTAGAGCTCTCATCGGTTGTCGTGAAGGTCGTCAGATTGTAACCTTAGCGATCCACGTGAAAGTCTTCAAATTGTAGCCTTCTGGAAGTCGTCAGATTGTAACTTCCATCATCGGTGTTTGATGGAGGATAAGCTATCTATTGTGATTTTTAGACAGCCTACATTGTTAAGTAGGTTCTAGTGAACTGAAGAAGTAGTCGTGGTGTTCATAAGAAGAGAGCGCTTCTTTAGACAACAGTCGTCTCATCCTCGGAACTACTGTGCAGACCCAACGCCACCGTAGGTGAGACATAGTTTCTTCAAGGTCAGTCCTATGCTAAGAGGGCGATTTGACACTTTTGTAAAATATTTCAAAGTTAAAATGTATTTAATATGATGTTTCTAACTTTCTGTTATTTTCTTTCCTTTATATATGGTTTGTTATGGACTATTTTGGATTTGTTTTTATGCTTATTTTTCCCAACAATAACTCTCTGACTATCCGTGAATAACCAAACCAAACACTAACCTAGACCGGCAACTTCAATATTGTGGGCTAGGTTTGGCCGACGCTCAACCAGGAATACTAACCCCTCTAACAGGCTCTGATTTGCCAGGACGAGAGCCTTAGAGTCAGTCCGGTGGTTAAGTCCCCTAGGCCTGGGCTATAGCCCTTTGCCCAACCAGGATAATGCTTCTAGAAAAAGGGATATATGCATGTCTACGTACATTAGAATTACATATGTATATATATATGAATACACACACATTATGTATATGTTTGTAATGTTTGTATATGTGTGTCCACTGTTTTAAAAAGCCTCCACCCAAACCTAGGCGGTACCTAGGCCGCCTAACTAGCGCCTAGCACCTGGGCGGTTCCTAGGCTACCCAACTGTATTTTGGGAGTGTTTAGGAGAGCATTGTCTGCTTACATGGGCTGCACCATGTACCTTGATCGTGTTTTTTTGTGTTACAGGCCTCCACGTCCTCCAACCTCCTTTAAACTCTTTTAACCTTCAAATATGAATACCTCCGCTATCACCTCCGACCTTCAGCAAAACCTCATCGACCTCCACTTAAATGAAGAAAGAAATCAGCTTCAACACCAGTCCGACACCTAAGTTTTTTATATCATTGATATTTACTATCAATTATTATAATTAAAAAATCAAAAAAGAAAACCTCCTAGACTCTAAGGGCCTGTTCGTTTGTTTTCTAAAAACCAAGAAATGGAAATGGAAATGGTGAAAATCTCAAAACTCATCATTTCCTCCATTTCCATCCCTAAAACTCACCCACAACATCCAATAAAATATTATTTCTATCCAACAACTCATCCACATCATCTAATAAAATATGATTTTCATCTAACCACTCATCCATCACATCTAATAAAATATTATTTTTATCTAACAACTCATCCATCACATCTAATAAAATATTATCTTCATCCAAACATCACTCAACTCATCTCTTCTCATCATTTCAAATCACTCACGTCATCCAATAAAATATTATAACAATTCACCTCATCTCATTAACATTTCATTTTTTTATTTTTATCCCAAAAAGTTATGAAAACACTTTTCTTAATCTTTCTTCACATCACCCAATAATACAATGACAACTCATCTCATCTCATTTCATTTCTTATTTTTAAGAATGAACCGAACAAAAGAAAACAAGAAACTACAGGAAATAGGTTTCTTATAATTCATTTCCTTATTTTTTTCGCCAACCGAACACTCCAAAAATAATAAGGTGACAACTAACATCATTTTAATTTCATTTCTTTGATTTCCTTCTTTTTTAGCCAACCAAACACTCCAAAAACAATTTTTCATTTTAATAGTTTTCCATTTCTTTGATTTCCCTCTTTTTTTTAGGCAAACGAACAGGCCCTAAGAGAATTTTAACCAAGCAGCGCCTAGGCGCTGCATTCACTTGGCTAGCTTTTCAACTCTTCTTAGTATACGTATTGCATCGATTTTTTTATTTTGTTCAATATTTGTAGATGATAGTTGGTTACAACCAAAGAATATTAAGTTAATGAAGTACCACACGTGTCAAAGAAACTCGTAATTTCCGCTCATCTTCTACTATTTAAATGCTCGAACATATGTTAGTTTTAAGGGAAAAATGCTTCCAGCCCCCAAAACGAATGAAAACAAGCTTCTCACCCCCAAGACTTTTTCAACGGGTGCTTTGCCCCCAAAAGTAAATTTTTTGTTCTCTGAGCCCCCAAACACAAAGCCCAATGAATTTCACACAGAGAAAGACTATAATACCCATTCTCTCTCTCTCTAACCCTGCAATCCCTCTGCTCTCCCTCCTCCCTCCCCCACCTCTCCACCCGCCGCCGCCGCCCTCCTCCTGCCATCCTCACCTTCTCTCTTAATACTCCGAAAAGTATACGAGTATAAACTGCTTCTTAATACTCCGAAAAGTATACGAGTATAAACTGCTTCTTAATACTCCGAAAAGTATACGAGTATAAACTGCTTCTTAATACTCCGAAAAGTATACGAGTATAAACTGCTTCTTAATACTCCGAAAAGTATACGAGTATAAACTGCTTCTTAATACTCCGAAAAGTATACGAGTATAAACTGCTTCTTAATACTCTGAAAAGTATACGAGTATAAACTGCTTCTTAATACTCTGAAAAGTATACGAGTATAAACTGCTTCTTAATACTCTGAAAAGTATACGAGTATAAACTGCTTCTTAATACTCCGAAAAGTATACGAGTATAAACTGCTTCTTAATACTCCGAAAAGTATACGAGTATAAACTGCTTCTTAATACTCCGAAAAGTATACGAGTATAAACTGCTTCTTAATACTCCGAAAAGTATACGAGTATAAACTGCTTCTTAATACTCCGAAAAGTATACGAGTATAAACTGCTTCTTAATACTCCGAAAAGTATACGAGTATAAACTGCTTCTTAATACTCCGAAAAGTATACGAGTATAAACTGCTTCTTAATACTCCGAAAAGTATACGAGTATAAACTGCTTCTTAATACTCTGAAAAGTATACGAGTATAAACTGCTTCTTAATACTCTGAAAAGTATACGAGTATAAACTGCTTCTTAATACTCTGAAAAGTATACGAGTATAAACTGCTTCTTAATACTCCGAAAAGTATACGAGTATAAACTGCTTCTTAATACTCCGAAAAGTATACGAGTATAAACTGCTTCTTAATACTCCGAAAAGTATACGAGTATAAACTGCTTCTTAATACTCCGAAAAGTATACGAGTATAAACTGCTTCTTAATACTCCGAAAAGTATACGAGTATAAACTGCTTCTTAATACTCCGAAAAGTATACGAGTATAAACTGCTTCTTAATACTCCGAAAAGTATACGAGTATAAACTGCTTCTTAATACTCCGAAAAGTATACGAGTATAAACTGCTTCTTAATACTCTGAAAAGTATACGAGTATAAACTGCTTCTTAATACTCTGAAAAGTATACGAGTATAAACTGCTTCTTAATACTCTGAAAAGTATACGAGTATAAACTGCTTCTTAATACTCCGAAAAGTATACGAGTATAAACTGCTTCTTAATACTCCGAAAAGTATACGAGTATAAACTGCTTCTTAATACTCCGAAAAGTATACGAGTATAAACTGCTTCTTAATACTCCGAAAAGTATACGAGTATAAACTGCTTCTTAATACTCCGAAAAGTATACGAGTATAAACTGCTTCTTAATACTCCGAAAAGTATACGAGTATAAACTGCTTCTTAATACTCCGAAAAGTATACGAGTATAAACTGCTTCTTAATACTCCGAAAAGTATACGAGTATAAACTGCTTCTTAATACTCTGAAAAGTATACGAGTATAAACTGCTTCTTAATACTCTGAAAAGTATACGAGTATAAACTGCTTCTTAATACTCTGAAAAGTATACGAGTATAAACTGCTTCTTAATACTCCGAAAAGTATACGAGTATAAACTGCTTCTTAATACTCCGAAAAGTATACGAGTATAAACTGCTTCTTAATACTCCGAAAAGTATACGAGTATAAACTGCTTCTTAATACTCCGAAAAGTATACGAGTATAAACTGCTTCTTAATACTCCGAAAAGTATACGAGTATAAACTGCTTCTTAATACTCCGAAAAGTATACGAGTATAAACTGCTTCTTAATACTCCGAAAAGTATACGAGTATAAACTGCTTCTTAATACTCCGAAAAGTATACGAGTATAAACTGCTTCTTAATACTCTGAAAAGTATACGAGTATAAACTGCTTCTTAATACTCTGAAAAGTATACGAGTATAAACTGCTTCTTAATACTCTGAAAAGTATACGAGTATAAACTGCTTCTTAATACTCCGAAAAGTATACGAGTATAAACTGCTTCTTAATACTCCGAAAAGTATACGAGTATAAACTGCTTCTTAATACTCCGAAAAGTATACGAGTATAAACTGCTTCTTAATACTCCGAAAAGTATACGAGTATAAACTGCTTCTTAATACTCCGAAAAGTATACGAGTATAAACTGCTTCTTAATACTCCGAAAAGTATACGAGTATAAACTGCTTCTTAATACTCCGAAAAGTATACGAGTATAAACTGCTTCTTAATACTCCGAAAAGTATACGAGTATAAACTGCTTCTTAATACTCTGAAAAGTATACGAGTATAAACTGCTTCTTAATACTCTGAAAAGTATACGAGTATAAACTGCTTCTTAATACTCTGAAAAGTATACGAGTATAAACTGCTTCTTAATACTCCGAAAAGTATACGAGTATAAACTGCTTCTTAATACTCCGAAAAGTATACGAGTATAAACTGCTTCTTAATACTCCGAAAAGTATACGAGTATAAACTGCTTCTTAATACTCCGAAAAGTATACGAGTATAAACTGCTTCTTAATACTCCGAAAAGTATACGAGTATAAACTGCTTCTTAATACTCCGAAAAGTATACGAGTATAAACTGCTTCTTAATACTCCGAAAAGTATACGAGTATAAACTGCTTCTTAATACTCCGAAAAGTATACGAGTATAAACTGCTTCTTAATACTCTGAAAAGTATACGAGTATAAACTGCTTCTTAATACTCTGAAAAGTATACGAGTATAAACTGCTTCTTAATACTCTGAAAAGTATACGAGTATAAACTGCTTCTTAATACTCCGAAAAGTATACGAGTATAAACTGCTTCTTAATACTCCGAAAAGTATACGAGTATAAACTGCTTCTTAATACTCCGAAAAGTATACGAGTATAAACTGCTTCTTAATACTCCGAAAAGTATACGAGTATAAACTGCTTCTTAATACTCCGAAAAGTATACGAGTATAAACTGCTTCTTAATACTCCGAAAAGTATACGAGTATAAACTGCTTCTTAATACTCCGAAAAGTATACGAGTATAAACTGCTTCTTAATACTCCGAAAAGTATACGAGTATAAACTGCTTCTTAATACTCTGAAAAGTATACGAGTATAAACTGCTTCTTAATACTCTGAAAAGTATACGAGTATAAACTGCTTCTTAATACTCTGAAAAGTATACGAGTATAAACTGCTTCTTAATACTCCGAAAAGTATACGAGTATAAACTGCTTCTTAATACTCCGAAAAGTATACGAGTATAAACTGCTTCTTAATACTCCGAAAAGTATACGAGTATAAACTGCTTCTTAATACTCCGAAAAGTATACGAGTATAAACTGCTTCTTAATACTCCGAAAAGTATACGAGTATAAACTGCTTCTTAATACTCCGAAAAGTATACGAGTATAAACTGCTTCTTAATACTCCGAAAAGTATACGAGTATAAACTGCTTCTTAATACTCCGAAAAGTATACGAGTATAAACTGCTTCTTAATACTCTGAAAAGTATACGAGTATAAACTGCTTCTTAATACTCTGAAAAGTATACGAGTATAAACTGCTTCTTAATACTCTGAAAAGTATACGAGTATAAACTGCTTCTTAATACTCCGAAAAGTATACGAGTATAAACTGCTTCTTAATACTCCGAAAAGTATACGAGTATAAACTGCTTCTTAATACTCCGAAAAGTATACGAGTATAAACTGCTTCTTAATACTCCGAAAAGTATACGAGTATAAACTGCTTCTTAATACTCCGAAAAGTATACGAGTATAAACTGCTTCTTAATACTCCGAAAAGTATACGAGTATAAACTGCTTCTTAATACTCCGAAAAGTATACGAGTATAAACTGCTTCTTAATACTCCGAAAAGTATACGAGTATAAACTGCTTCTTAATACTCTGAAAAGTATACGAGTATAAACTGCTTCTTAATACTCTGAAAAGTATACGAGTATAAACTGCTTCTTAATACTCTGAAAAGTATACGAGTATAAACTGCTTCTTAATACTCCGAAAAGTATACGAGTATAAACTGCTTCTTAATACTCCGAAAAGTATACGAGTATAAACTGCTTCTTAATACTCCGAAAAGTATACGAGTATAAACTGCTTCTTAATACTCCGAAAAGTATACGAGTATAAACTGCTTCTTAATACTCCGAAAAGTATACGAGTATAAACTGCTTCTTAATACTCCGAAAAGTATACGAGTATAAACTGCTTCTTAATACTCCGAAAAGTATACGAGTATAAACTGCTTCTTAATACTCCGAAAAGTATACGAGTATAAACTGCTTCTTAATACTCTGAAAAGTATACGAGTATAAACTGCTTCTTAATACTCTGAAAAGTATACGAGTATAAACTGCTTCTTAATACTCTGAAAAGTATACGAGTATAAACTGCTTCTTAATACTCCGAAAAGTATACGAGTATAAACTGCTTCTTAATACTCCGAAAAGTATACGAGTATAAACTGCTTCTTAATACTCCGAAAAGTATACGAGTATAAACTGCTTCTTAATACTCCGAAAAGTATACGAGTATAAACTGCTTCTTAATACTCCGAAAAGTATACGAGTATAAACTGCTTCTTAATACTCCGAAAAGTATACGAGTATAAACTGCTTCTTAATACTCCGAAAAGTATACGAGTATAAACTGCTTCTTAATACTCCGAAAAGTATACGAGTATAAACTGCTTCTTAATACTCTGAAAAGTATACGAGTATAAACTGCTTCTTAATACTCTGAAAAGTATACGAGTATAAACTGCTTCTTAATACTCTGAAAAGTATACGAGTATAAACTGCTTCTTAATACTCCGAAAAGTATACGAGTATAAACTGCTTCTTAATACTCCGAAAAGTATACGAGTATAAACTGCTTCTTAATACTCCGAAAAGTATACGAGTATAAACTGCTTCTTAATACTCCGAAAAGTATACGAGTATAAACTGCTTCTTAATACTCCGAAAAGTATACGAGTATAAACTGCTTCTTAATACTCCGAAAAGTATACGAGTATAAACTGCTTCTTAATACTCCGAAAAGTATACGAGTATAAACTGCTTCTTAATACTCCGAAAAGTATACGAGTATAAACTGCTTCTTAATACTCTGAAAAGTATACGAGTATAAACTGCTTCTTAATACTCTGAAAAGTATACGAGTATAAACTGCTTCTTAATACTCTGAAAAGTATACGAGTATAAACTGCTTCTTAATACTCCGAAAAGTATACGAGTATAAACTGCTTCTTAATACTCCGAAAAGTATACGAGTATAAACTGCTTCTTAATACTCCGAAAAGTATACGAGTATAAACTGCTTCTTAATACTCCGAAAAGTATACGAGTATAAACTGCTTCTTAATACTCCGAAAAGTATACGAGTATAAACTGCTTCTTAATACTCCGAAAAGTATACGAGTATAAACTGCTTCTTAATACTCCGAAAAGTATACGAGTATAAACTGCTTCTTAATACTCCGAAAAGTATACGAGTATAAACTGCTTCTTAATACTCTGAAAAGTATACGAGTATAAACTGCTTCTTAATACTCTGAAAAGTATACGAGTATAAACTGCTTCTTAATACTCTGAAAAGTATACGAGTATAAACTGCTTCTTAATACTCCGAAAAGTATACGAGTATAAACTGCTTCTTAATACTCCGAAAAGTATACGAGTATAAACTGCTTCTTAATACTCCGAAAAGTATACGAGTATAAACTGCTTCTTAATACTCCGAAAAGTATACGAGTATAAACTGCTTCTTAATACTCCGAAAAGTATACGAGTATAAACTGCTTCTTAATACTCCGAAAAGTATACGAGTATAAACTGCTTCTTAATACTCCGAAAAGTATACGAGTATAAACTGCTTCTTAATACTCCGAAAAGTATACGAGTATAAACTGCTTCTTAATACTCTGAAAAGTATACGAGTATAAACTGCTTCTTAATACTCTGAAAAGTATACGAGTATAAACTGCTTCTTAATACTCTGAAAAGTATACGAGTATAAACTGCTTCTTAATACTCCGAAAAGTATACGAGTATAAACTGCTTCTTAATACTCCGAAAAGTATACGAGTATAAACTGCTTCTTAATACTCCGAAAAGTATACGAGTATAAACTGCTTCTTAATACTCCGAAAAGTATACGAGTATAAACTGCTTCTTAATACTCCGAAAAGTATACGAGTATAAACTGCTTCTTAATACTCCGAAAAGTATACGAGTATAAACTGCTTCTTAATACTCCGAAAAGTATACGAGTATAAACTGCTTCTTAATACTCCGAAAAGTATACGAGTATAAACTGCTTCTTAATACTCTGAAAAGTATACGAGTATAAACTGCTTCTTAATACTCTGAAAAGTATACGAGTATAAACTGCTTCTTAATACTCTGAAAAGTATACGAGTATAAACTGCTTCTTAATACTCCGAAAAGTATACGAGTATAAACTGCTTCTTAATACTCCGAAAAGTATACGAGTATAAACTGCTTCTTAATACTCCGAAAAGTATACGAGTATAAACTGCTTCTTAATACTCCGAAAAGTATACGAGTATAAACTGCTTCTTAATACTCCGAAAAGTATACGAGTATAAACTGCTTCTTAATACTCCGAAAAGTATACGAGTATAAACTGCTTCTTAATACTCCGAAAAGTATACGAGTATAAACTGCTTCTTAATACTCCGAAAAGTATACGAGTATAAACTGCTTCTTAATACTCTGAAAAGTATACGAGTATAAACTGCTTCTTAATACTCTGAAAAGTATACGAGTATAAACTGCTTCTTAATACTCTGAAAAGTATACGAGTATAAACTGCTTCTTAATACTCCGAAAAGTATACGAGTATAAACTGCTTCTTAATACTCCGAAAAGTATACGAGTATAAACTGCTTCTTAATACTCCGAAAAGTATACGAGTATAAACTGCTTCTTAATACTCCGAAAAGTATACGAGTATAAACTGCTTCTTAATACTCCGAAAAGTATACGAGTATAAACTGCTTCTTAATACTCCGAAAAGTATACGAGTATAAACTGCTTCTTAATACTCCGAAAAGTATACGAGTATAAACTGCTTCTTAATACTCCGAAAAGTATACGAGTATAAACTGCTTCTTAATACTCTGAAAAGTATACGAGTATAAACTGCTTCTTAATACTCTGAAAAGTATACGAGTATAAACTGCTTCTTAATACTCTGAAAAGTATACGAGTATAAACTGCTTCTTAATACTCCGAAAAGTATACGAGTATAAACTGCTTCTTAATACTCCGAAAAGTATACGAGTATAAACTGCTTCTTAATACTCCGAAAAGTATACGAGTATAAACTGCTTCTTAATACTCCGAAAAGTATACGAGTATAAACTGCTTCTTAATACTCCGAAAAGTATACGAGTATAAACTGCTTCTTAATACTCCGAAAAGTATACGAGTATAAACTGCTTCTTAATACTCCGAAAAGTATACGAGTATAAACTGCTTCTTAATACTCCGAAAAGTATACGAGTATAAACTGCTTCTTAATACTCTGAAAAGTATACGAGTATAAACTGCTTCTTAATACTCTGAAAAGTATACGAGTATAAACTGCTTCTTAATACTCTGAAAAGTATACGAGTATAAACTGCTTCTTAATACTCCGAAAAGTATACGAGTATAAACTGCTTCTTAATACTCCGAAAAGTATACGAGTATAAACTGCTTCTTAATACTCCGAAAAGTATACGAGTATAAACTGCTTCTTAATACTCCGAAAAGTATACGAGTATAAACTGCTTCTTAATACTCCGAAAAGTATACGAGTATAAACTGCTTCTTAATACTCCGAAAAGTATACGAGTATAAACTGCTTCTTAATACTCCGAAAAGTATACGAGTATAAACTGCTTCTTAATACTCCGAAAAGTATACGAGTATAAACTGCTTCTTAATACTCTGAAAAGTATACGAGTATAAACTGCTTCTTAATACTCTGAAAAGTATACGAGTATAAACTGCTTCTTAATACTCTGAAAAGTATACGAGTATAAACTGCTTCTTAATACTCCGAAAAGTATACGAGTATAAACTGCTTCTTAATACTCCGAAAAGTATACGAGTATAAACTGCTTCTTAATACTCCGAAAAGTATACGAGTATAAACTGCTTCTTAATACTCCGAAAAGTATACGAGTATAAACTGCTTCTTAATACTCCGAAAAGTATACGAGTATAAACTGCTTCTTAATACTCCGAAAAGTATACGAGTATAAACTGCTTCTTAATACTCCGAAAAGTATACGAGTATAAACTGCTTCTTAATACTCCGAAAAGTATACGAGTATAAACTGCTTCTTAATACTCTGAAAAGTATACGAGTATAAACTGCTTCTTAATACTCTGAAAAGTATACGAGTATAAACTGCTTCTTAATACTCTGAAAAGTATACGAGTATAAACTGCTTCTTAATACTCCGAAAAGTATACGAGTATAAACTGCTTCTTAATACTCCGAAAAGTATACGAGTATAAACTGCTTCTTAATACTCCGAAAAGTATACGAGTATAAACTGCTTCTTAATACTCCGAAAAGTATACGAGTATAAACTGCTTCTTAATACTCCGAAAAGTATACGAGTATAAACTGCTTCTTAATACTCCGAAAAGTATACGAGTATAAACTGCTTCTTAATACTCCGAAAAGTATACGAGTATAAACTGCTTCTTAATACTCCGAAAAGTATACGAGTATAAACTGCTTCTTAATACTCTGAAAAGTATACGAGTATAAACTGCTTCTTAATACTCTGAAAAGTATACGAGTATAAACTGCTTCTTAATACTCTGAAAAGTATACGAGTATAAACTGCTTCTTAATACTCCGAAAAGTATACGAGTATAAACTGCTTCTTAATACTCCGAAAAGTATACGAGTATAAACTGCTTCTTAATACTCCGAAAAGTATACGAGTATAAACTGCTTCTTAATACTCCGAAAAGTATACGAGTATAAACTGCTTCTTAATACTCCGAAAAGTATACGAGTATAAACTGCTTCTTAATACTCCGAAAAGTATACGAGTATAAACTGCTTCTTAATACTCCGAAAAGTATACGAGTATAAACTGCTTCTTAATACTCCGAAAAGTATACGAGTATAAACTGCTTCTTAATACTCTGAAAAGTATACGAGTATAAACTGCTTCTTAATAC
Source organism: Asparagus officinalis (assembly GCF_001876935.1). NCBI lineage: Eukaryota > Viridiplantae > Streptophyta > Magnoliopsida > Asparagales > Asparagaceae > Asparagus > Asparagus officinalis. Next base: position 14,311 of record NW_017972975.1, on the reverse strand, counting down.
TCTGAAAAGTATACGAGTATAAACTGCTTCTTAATACTCTGAAAAGTATACGAGTATAAACTGCTTCTTAATACTCCGAAAAGTATACGAGTATAAACTGCTTCTTAATACTCCGAAAAGTATACGAGTATAAACTGCTTCTTAATACTCCGAAAAGTATACGAGTATAAACTGCTTCTTAATACTCCGAAAAGTATACGAGTATAAACTGCTTCTTAATACTCCGAAAAGTATACGAGTATAAACTGCTTCTTAATACTCCGAAAAGTATACGAGTATAAACTGCTTCTTAATACTCCGAAAAGTATACGAGTATAAACTGCTTCTTAATACTCCGAAAAGTATACGAGTATAAACTGCTTCTTAATACTCTGAAAAGTATACGAGTATAAACTGCTTCTTAATACTCTGAAAAGTATACGAGTATAAACTGCTTCTTAATACTCTGAAAAGTATACGAGTATAAACTGCTTCTTAATACTCCGAAAAGTATACGAGTATAAACTGCTTCTTAATACTCCGAAAAGTATACGAGTATAAACTGCTTCTTAATACTCCGAAAAGTATACGAGTATAAACTGCTTCTTAATACTCCGAAAAGTATACGAGTATAAACTGCTTCTTAATACTCCGAAAAGTATACGAGTATAAACTGCTTCTTAATACTCCGAAAAGTATACGAGTATAAACTGCTTCTTAATACTCCGAAAAGTATACGAGTATAAACTGCTTCTTAATACTCCGAAAAGTATACGAGTATAAACTGCTTCTTAATACTCTGAAAAGTATACGAGTATAAACTGCTTCTTAATACTCTGAAAAGTATACGAGTATAAACTGCTTCTTAATACTCTGAAAAGTATACGAGTATAAACTGCTTCTTAATACTCCGAAAAGTATACGAGTATAAACTGCTTCTTAATACTCCGAAAAGTATACGAGTATAAACTGCTTCTTAATACTCCGAAAAGTATACGAGTATAAACTGCTTCTTAATACTCCGAAAAGTATACGAGTATAAACTGCTTCTTAATACTCTGAAAAGTATACGAGTATAAACTGCTTCTTAATACTCCGAAAAGTATACGAGTATAAACTGCTTCTTAATACTCCGAAAAGTATACGAGTATAAACTGCTTCTTAATACTCCGAAAAGTATACGAGTATAAACTGCTTCTTAATACTCCGAAAAGTATACGAGTATAAACTGCTTCTTAATACTCCGAAAAGTATACGAGTATAAACTGCTTCTTAATACTCCGAAAGTATACGAGTATAAACTGCTTCTTAATACTCCGAAAAGTATACGAGTATAAACTGCTTCTTAATACTCCGAAAAGTATACGAGTATAAACTGCTTCTTAACACTCCGAAAAGTATACGAGTATAAACTGCTTCTTAACACTCCGAAAAGTATACGAGTATAAACTGCTTCTTAATACTCCGAAAAGTATACGAGTATAAACTGCTTCTTAATACTCCGAAAAGTATACGAGTATAAACTGCTTCTTAATACTCCGAAAAGTATACGAGTATAAACTGCTTCTTAACACTCCGAAAAGTATACGAGTATAAACTGCTTCTTAATACTCCGAAAAGTATACGAGTATAAACTGCTTCTTAATACTCCAATAAGGTATATGAGTATAAACTATTCCCTATTTTTGGTTTGAGAAGTTCCTGGAGAATATTGTTTATAAATATTCTTAAGGATAACTCAACCACACTACGCCGGACAACGCGTTGTGCATAAAGACTCGACGCCACAATCAATGGTCAGCTCAAAGGAATCGACTTCAAGTTCAGAAAATTCCGACAAACGGTCAGACAATAAATGCAGCACCGGAACTCTTACAGACTTTCGACAAAGCACCGAAAAGCCTGGAGAATTGAAGGAGTCAAGAACAGAAGCCATTCCGAGGTCCCGTTATACCGACTGAAGGTAGGGACAATCATATCCAAAGTATCCCAGACTCTTCTATAAAAGAACGAGACTGAAATACTTTGGAGGGGGTATCTGTAGGCATATAAAATTGCTTATAGGTCCCCTAGCATAGCTCGGCACAAACCGACGAGCCAACGAGGCGACGAGATCGACGAATCGCACGGAAGCGACGGAATGAATCCACCCGCGTGCAGAATCAAGCTAATGAGTTGAGGAATCAACGAGTCATCCAACCGAGAGCGGACTCGGACGAATCACGATCGAATCAAGATCAATTTCGGACTCGAACTCAGAAGCGGATTTACTGCCAAATCAGGAATCCAACTTACTGCCAAATCAGATCATCAAATCAGAGTCTCAGGTCAACCGAAACACGGACAAACGAGACAACGGAAAACGACTCGGAAAAGTCGGAAAACACCGCCCGCGGGGGCTCGGCCAAAGCCGAGCCACCTCGGGGTGGCTCGGTGGCCGAGCCACCTTGGGGTGGCTCGGCCATGAGCCGAGCCACCCCAAGGTGGCTAGGCACAGTGTCGGCCACCCCGAGGTGGCCGACAGTGGCCCGAGGTGGCCGACAGTGGCCAGAGGTGGCCGACAATTCCCTTTTTGCAGCCACTGTCCTGAGAGCCTATAAATAGGCCTAGAGATGTTCATTTTCGGAGGTCGAACTTTCAAGAGCCGAAACTCTGCCGGATTGAAGAGTGAACTCGGAGCTTTGAAGACTTGAAGACTTGCACATTCGGATCTGATCCTCGGCGAGCATCCACGTCAGAAAAGGCAGGATTTCGAGAGGAAGAAAGAACAGATCTGAGATCTACACGAGACCACACTCCAGATCTAAGCTTGGTCTTAGATCTCGAGATCCGAGCGATTATTCCCTTGGTGGACTAATCCCTCCCGGCTATTATTCCCTTCGTGGAATAATACCCGTATAATCGTGTAGATCCGACCGGATCTAGATCGCGCGGTGGTCCACGGATTAACCCCGGCGCAGGCAAAGAACCCACCAAAGCGAGCGACCGCAAAACAGGAGCTCGCGATTTGTTCACAAGAGGAAAGTTGTAATTTTTACTTTTTTTCTTCTTTCTTTGATTTAGTTGTAACCGGATCTATAAAAGACCGGATCTTTGTAATCCAAGATGACAATCATATCAATGAAAAAGAAAACAGTTTTCCACGCGAACAATCTGGCGACCACAGTGGGAGCCGACGATCTCGCCAACGAGATCGATGCGTCGCAGCCACGGATTGCAATCCCGGTCGTGGAGGAGGTCGAGTACGAGTTCGACCAAGCCCATAAGGTTGAGGCTGTTGTTGGGCTCTGTCATCCCGGGAACCTCTTTCGGACCTTGTGCTATCACGTACGCCTTTTTCTCCTCCTTCTTCTTCAACCCTTTCGGCTTCAGATGAGGGTACTTATCCCAGCAACAATCAGCCACGTGCCCTGTCTGCTTGCAGTGATTGCATGTCAATCCTGCCTTCTCCGAATCACCCTTCTTCTTCTCCTCCTTATGTTGAGAGCTACTAGACTTGCCTCCCGACTGTTTGGAATCACTCTTCGTTTCGTTGCCCTTCTTCTGTTTTCCCTCAATGGCTATTGCCTTCACGCTCGCTTCTGCAATCGTCTCGACCGTGAACAGCTTCATCTCCTTACGGATGTAATCATTCAGTCCCGCCATGTACTTCATGAAGATAGAGTACTCATCCATTGCGATGTTTAGAACCATCGCCTGCTGCTGGAACTCCGTCGTGTACTTTTGAACGGTCTGATTGAACCTTTGGCGTAAGCCGTACCACTTGTACCAACGCTCCTCAAGGAACCCCACCGGATAGAACTGTTTCCTGAGTAGCTCCTTGAATTTGTTCCACGACGCTGCCTTCTTCTCCTGTTTGCAATAGGATTTCCACCACGTCAACGCGTGTCCTGAAAGCTTCAATGTCGCGAACACGATCTTCTCCTTGGATGAATATCCGTAGAGGGTGAAGTACATCTCCATACACTCAATCCAATCATCGAGCTTCTCTACATTGACACTCCCATCATAGACAGGAATCTCCACCTTGAAATCTATCTTCAAATTTTGGTAATTATTTTTACCCCCTTGATGTCCAGCAGCCCTAACAACCTCGGTTCCCACATCCGAATCAGACTTCTCGCTCTCTTCATCGGACTCGATGATTTTCTTCTTACCCTTCGAAGAAGATTCCTCTCTTTTGTCCCCTTTGTTAATGAGACCCACGAGTTGACTGAGCGTCGAACCGATCGTCTTGATCTGCTTCTCCATGGCATCAAGTCTTGTGGAGTTATCTGTTTCAGACATATTCTTCTTCCTTAACTCTTGGGCTCCTCCCAAGGAAGTAAGGATCTCGCCAAGTTTCTTGTATTGCGATCTAGTCAGGACCATGCACAGGATGCCCCCTTCGTAGGATCTGATCGCTCTGATACCAACTTAATACGAGTTGCCGTGCGAGCACCATTGATCGCGGAATTATCAAAGATGGTTTGAGGAGAAAATAATAAGAATACAAGAATAACTCAGATTTTGGGCGAAGGAAAATACCTTCTCTAGATTATGAGTATGCAATTTACAATCTCTCACAATCTCACTCTAGAATTGAAGAACAAGCTCTCCAAATCTCAATTACAAGTTAATCTCTCTTGATTTAACTCTCTGATTGTTTAGAAACCCTAAAACAATCCCTTATATAGGTGTACAAACGTGGATGGCAGTTTGGTAAATAATCAGACCCAAAACCAACAGGAATTCGTGTGAACAGAATCCCAAACGAACCAGGAAACCCTCGATGAGTCGACTCATGACTGTGATGAGTCGACTTGACAGAAACTGGAGAAATCTCAGCAACCAGCGATGAGTCGACTCATGACAGTCATGAGTCGACTCAACCTGATGAGTCGACTCATAACAGTAATGAGTCGACTCACAGGCTGAAAACTGGGTACTTCGATTCTTCTGCTCGTCGTCTCGTTCCACGCTTTCTCCTGTATTCCCTTATACTGTTTGACACCTCTATTCTCATGCTAGTATGAGAATCATCTATCCTCAAGCTCCTATGAGGATCGCTAAGTTCCGAAGAGAAGATACACCCGTATCACAAACAAAGAAAACAAAAATATTATGAAAAACTTACAATAACATTTACTTATTCTACATTTCCCTTTTGTCCAGTTAGGGGCTGTTTGGTTGGTTTCCTAAAAATCAAGAAAAGAAAAAGGATACACGGAAATCAATAAAATATTATTTTCATCCATTTCCATCCCTAAAACTCATCACAACATTCAATAAAATATTATTTTTATCCCACAACTCATCTCATATCATCTCCTAAAAATAAACCAAACATAAGAAATGAGTCACATCATCCAACTCATCTTATCTCCATCACATCTTATATTTAAAAATCACTTACATCTATAGGCGTCAAAAATTGCCCACGGATTCCCGTACGCGGTTCGAGACAGAGAAAAGACGATGAACATAACTATTCAGGTCACAGAAGCTTAATTGATGTCGATAAACACATAAAGTAAGTCGACGAACCGTGTGAAGCAACGGAACTGCAGAATAACGAAGATACGAACTAATCAGGAGCTACGCTTTGCTTATGAAAGACAAAGCGTCTCTTGTATTCCATCTACTCCACATATGACATATGATTCAACCATGTGAGCTTGTAGACCTCCTCATCAGCTTTCCTTCGCACTTTGAATCGTGCAATTCCGAGTTCGGACGACGAAGATATGGTAGAAACGGACGGGACGCACAAAACAATGCCCCAGGCCTTAGCGGAGACACTGCGAGTGTCTTGGCCAAAGCCAAGACACCCCAAGTGTCTTGGCCTAGGCTGAGACACCCAAGGTGTCTCGGCCTTGACTGAGACACCGCGGGTGTTCGTAGACCCCAAAAAGTCGTTTTACGCAGTTTTGAGCTGTTTTTCGATTGTTAACCACCTGGATTTGTTTCAACTAATCTAATATCATCCAAGAACGTGATAAAGTGGTTATAACCGAGGATAAGATCAAATTGTTCGTTCTTATCCAAAAACAGGGCTTCTAAAGCCTATAAATATGGCCCTAGTGCCTTCATTTGTATAGATCTGGAATTGGCGAGCGTTGGCGAAGCCCTGCTAAATAAGAGATGGAGGAGCACGAATTTTAGAGAGGAGGAGGATATCGGAGCGAGTTCTTCGACATAAGGAAGAGGAGTTCGTTAGATCCATAGCCCAGTTCATTCCCTTGAGATCGTACCTAACTGCGATAGAAGAGTGGTTATTTCGCTGTTGCCGAGATAATTGCTTCGGTTTCTTGATTCATTCGCGAATCAATGAAACTCCGGATTAGATCTGATTGTTTGGTGGTCCACGGATAAACCCCTGCACAGGCAAAGATCCCACGCAAGCAGCGGGTGATAAACGTCCACACCAAGCAAGGTAATTTTTGATATTTTATTGTGTGGAGAGATCTTATAAAAAGATCGACTTTTTAAACTCTTTGTAACGCTTGAAGTTGTAATGAGTTACACAATAAAAAAAATCAACTTTCACACCAAACAAGCTGGCGTCCCTGCCGATGAAGAGGCTGAATACGAATTCGACCAGTAGAAGTTCGAGGAGTACGTCTCCTCCTCCTCCTCCTCTAGATCCGCCTCTCCTCGTAAGTGCAGGAAGGTCTCCTCCTCCCGGAAGATCCGTTGATCTTCAGATTTGAAGACCCAAGAAGGCGATCTCCTCACTACCGCTGCTATAGTTGCACCTCGTAATGATCCGTCGGTGTCCGATGAAGCCAAAACCACAGATCCAGACACTACCTCCATTAAGGAGTTGACCGCTGAAGGCGCGCCAACTTTATCGAAGAGGGCTCGTCAGAGGTGCCGCCAACGTCTCGCTCGCCAATTTGCTACGACTTTGGAGCAAGTGGATGGGCTCCGCTACCAAGCGGATCTGAAGTCCAGGAAACGCCAAGTGGCTAAACCATCACCACAGCAAGCTTTGGGATTCTTCTCCAAATCACCTACTAACGAATGGATTCGTGTCAAACGGAACTGTTCCACTCCGGAGGAGCATATTCAGAAGCGCTGCGTACTTCTTACACACGCTCGAATCCTTGTGCATAAAGCACAAGAATTACAAAAAGAAAATGTGTCCAAGAGGTCACCAAGATCTAAGCAGGTTTGGGTGCCGAAGGCCAAGTCAGCGCTTTTACCCGACAAGAGACACCAGTCGTGCCTCTCACTCGATTCTAGATCGAAAGCTGGTTCCCAGCTTTTATCAAGTTCAGATCTCGCTCCTTCTAGTCTCGCACCTCTGGTGAAGCTCCGTGACAATATGAACATATTCGAAGGCAAGAAAACAATGGCGAACTACCTAGGTCCTTTGCACGAAGATCGAGGTAAGGTTCCCGTTAGAGAACGCTTGGGCCTAGTGAATAAACTCCGAATAACTCATCGAGCTGGGGGTCGCACGCGCTTTTGCAACAATTTGAAAGATTCCTATAATGGGAAAACCCCTATTACTGACTGCTTGGGACTACGTGTCAAAGTCCAAGAGCCCATTGAGGTCTAGCGCTCACAAAGGCGTAACTCCAAACGTGTGACTCTTAAAAATACTAACAAAGTGTTATATCCCTAGAAGGAAACGTATTCGTCTGACGATGATAACGTTATACTTGGGAAGTTATGCCAGCACACGATAGGTTGCTCCAGCAATCATGTCGATGAGTTGTACTATCAGGCTGGGGGTACAAACAAATCTCGAAATAAAAGTACCCGGGAAGCGGACTCTCACTGTTCGTGTACTAAAATTATCCGGGCAATATTATTAGAATGTAGCTGCCCCAAGACCGCTCTACAGAGGGTCTCCGTATTCTAAAGGCTTTCCCCTGAAGCGTTGAAACCATGGTTGGCAGGGGGTAAGTCAAGGCGTTTCCGTAAAAAAAGCCAACCGATCAAGATAACGAATTCCCTGAAGTCACTATCAACATGGTTGACAGAGGAAAGTTTGCGATTGCTTCAAACGGCTCTAATCCTGACTTTTCTACGGGAAGAAAAGTCAATTTAGGAATAGCCCAACGGCTGTCTTGGCTCTAGCTAGAAGCCATCAAACATAGGGTTGACCCAAGAATGCATGAGGGACTATCGTCAGAGGACGAACTTTCAGATACTTTTCTACGGACGAACACCTCGATGCAGATAACCCTCCCGTTGATCAAAACACTAGGGGTGGTCCCACTAAAGATAACGATGCTGGAGGTGATCCCACAGAAGATGACAATGCCGGGGGTGGCTGCATTGTTCCTTTTAGAAATCGTCCAAAGTATGATGCAGATGAGGACGAAAGGATGAAAGACTTCAAGAGTAAAATCAACGCTCTGATGTCTACTCGAGAGGTGAAGAAGAACGGTATTCCGTGTCTTTACCCAAGAGAGTGGGAATCAATTCCATATCTGGCTAAATTCAACCCGATCAACTTCACGCCGTTTGACGGGAAGGGCTTGCCCACTCAGCATCTAATTTACTTCAAGTCTCATTTGGGCGTGATTTCTAGGAATGAATCCCTGATGGTCTGATCATTCGTTGGTACCCTTCATGGAGCTGCCTTCGATTGGTACCGCCGTCTCAAACCGGGGAGTATCAATAGCTGGGATGACATGGATAACCTGTTCCTTAGCAATTTCTTTGATTATGACACCAAAGTGTCAATCAGGACACTCCTTGATGAGAAGCAGAAAGACAGAGAGTCGGCGAACACCTTCGTCAAACGCTTCTGTAATCAGGCAATGAACTGCAAGAATTCCATCACAGAGGAATTCATCTTGCAGACCTATCATAATAACCTGTCCATTAATATTTTGGAAGTTATGGGAGTAGCACCATCCAAGATTTGGAAAGAGTTGAAGGTGCATGGAGAACAGGCTGAACACTTCTTAAGAAGGATGAAAGCCGAGAGAAGCCAATCGACGGCTAACTCTCCGAACTCAAGCTTCGTCTCCCGTGGTAAGGGGAAGACACCTACAACAGTTGTTAACGTTAATCAGAAGTCATAACAACAACCTCGGAGATAGTGAAATACTTCGGATCCGAAACTCCAAAAAGAGTACTCTTTCAAGGACGAAGATGTTTCGGCCATTTTTAAATCCCTCCTCAAAAACAACAAGATCAAGCTACTACCTATCACAAATTAGGAGGAAGCTAATAATACCTCAGATCTAAAGTACTGTGCGTACTACAGGAGGATCCTTCATCCCACCAAGGCTTGTTTTGCCCTCAAGAATAGCATCCAAATCTTGGTTGAAGCTGACGTCATAACGCTAAATTAATCCGCATCATCACTCCGAAGAGTATACGAGAATAAACTGCTTCTTAATACTCTAATAGGGCACACGAGTATAAACTGTTTCACTTACTCCGAAGAGTATACGAGTATAAACTGCTTCTCAATACTCCAACGGGGCACACAAGTATAAACTGTTTCCCTGATTCCGAAGAGTATACGAGTATAAACTGCTTCTCACTCCTCCGATAAGTATACGAGGTTAAACTATTCCCTGATCCTCCGATAAGTATAAGAGGTTAAACTGCTTCTCCCAATTCTCCAACATGTATATGAGGTTAAACTGCTCCCTGCATACTCTAACAGGTATATGAGTCTAAACTATTTTCTTTCTTTCACAGAAAATTCCTGGAGAGTGCCATGCCTGGTATTCTTAAGGATAATCCGGTCATCCAACTAAGTACAATGTTAGACCTAGTTTCGCAAAAGAAGCTGGGGGGTGGATAATTCATGTAACGAGAAGTTCCCAGAAGAATGCTATATGGTGTATTCTTAGGGATAACCCGGTCACTATAAAGAAGTGATAAATGAGAAACTCTCACTCGGACTCTGAATGTTCAAGGGTGAAACACATCTCATTGTCGGGATCAATTCCACCAACTTCCAAGCACTCTTTTGCTGAGATGAGATTGATCATTTCGTTGGATCAATCTTCCCTCACATAAAACTCTCACTGGTGTTGACGGTTTATAATCTTCCATCACAAAATTCCTCACTGATCAAATTAATTGACGGTGGGTCCACTAAAATTCTTCCTGGTTTAATCCACTCAAAATCCCGCTGTGTTGTGCACTCAACACTCCCACTATTAGAGTCCAGATATAATGCTTTGAATTTTAGTCTACTAATCTTTGACAATTGTCAAACCCCTTCGTGTTAAGTCCTTATCACTTGACACCAAGAACCCCTACTGAGTGATTTGTACAAGTCAACACTCCCATTGTGGTTTGTACTCCCACTCCCACTGTCCACTTGATCAAACCTTCCTACAGTTAGGACCATAATCAAAATCCCCTCTCGATTCTTTCAATGAACGAGAGGTCCACAAATTAAATGATCAAACCTTTAAACAGTTAGGATCATCTCAAACCCCCCGTTTGGTCAAACCTTCATACAGTTAGGACCACAACCAAAATCCCCTCTCGATTCTTTCCATGAACGAGAGGTCCAAAAATTAAACGATCAAACCTTTAAACAGTTAGGATCGTCTCAAATCCCCATTTGGTTAAACCTTTCTATAGTTAGGACCAAAACCAAAATCCCCTCTTGATTCCTTCCATGAACGAAAGGTCCACTTTCAAATCAAGTGATCAAACCTTCCTACAGTTAGGATCGTCTCAAACTCCCACTTGGTCAAACATTTCTATAGTTAGGGCCAAAATCATAATTCACTCTCGATAAATGAGAAATTTACCTTTAGTTCGGTAATCAAACCTTCCGACAGTTAGGATTATTCGAATCTTTTTGATTCTCGGAGTGGATATCCCACTCTTAGTTTCACTCTTCAGATTCTTGAAGTGGAGATCCCACTTTGAGTTTCCTTTACAACCGGAGATAGAATATAAAATTCTTCCTTTTCAATATCAGGTTCGTCTTTGCCCCAAGAGAAGACACCATCCTTCAACTCTAAAATCCGTGTTTTGTTGGCCTTCTTGTTTTGATGATGATTTATAAACAATTTACTACTAATGTTGTTTGTCTAGTATTTGTTGTTCCAGTTATTTGTCATTCCTATATTTGTAGACAAACAACGTTGTGGAGCGTATGGATGGATTGCCCGCCTTTCATGACCGAAAATTAAATAAAGCAATATCCAAAGGAGGTTGGCGGAATATCGCGTGAAGCCCCTTGCCCCTATTCAAAGTTCAAGATCCAAGTTAAAGCTTCATCGCCCCCGAGCAATGATTACCTAGCAAGCGGAGCTTATGAAGGATCAAGCATCAAGCTGGGTAATTTTAGTTTTAGGTTTTATATTATGTGTATGTTAACTTTAAGCTCAATCATATACCACATACACGCCCTTTGCCCGCTTTTTTGGTTTTGCCTGTTTTTATATCATATACAGTTATATCATATACATATAATGCTTTTTGCGTACTTTAAATAATTTCGATTTATGATTTATGTGAAACATAAATGTTGCAATAGCAATTGCATGAAAATTCTACCTTCATTTGCTTTCTTATTGTCTTATTATGGCCATCTCTTAATATATTGAGTTTTTACATTCTTTAACAAGCCCCTTATATTTAAATGAAATCAGTATTTCATTGTTGTTTGTTGAAATTTATATTGCCATAGGACATATGTACAATTATTGCAAAATATTATAAATGCTGGGATTATATGTACTAATCATAAACTAATCATGTTATATCTTTCGATCAAGTCTATACAATCGATTCATAAGCGGCTTTCAAAATTGCTTGCTATTAAGTCAAAATATCAAACATATCAATTTTCAAATGGTTCATGTTGTGGTGAACATGAATTTGCAAAAATACGCATATTTTTCTCCTGTTTTGCGGAAGTCCGTTTTGTCGAAAACCAGTCATTCATGCTAGCATGCTTATTATCATGTCTACAATCAATTCCCCTTATAAGGTATTTATACATTTTTAAGCGAAGAATTTATATTTGCATATTTTATTGAAATCACAATTTTAAATCAAGCCAAACAGTTTTTTTGCAATATGCTCAGTTTCGCCGCTCGACCGAACGGTCGACCCGAACCTGGAGTTCTCGTGCCTTTCACTGAGCGACAGAGAGTTTTCGTCGTGCGTACCGCCGCAGCCTCCGCCTGAGAGCTTCCTGATTTTCGAGTCGCATCCGCAACCGGATCGACCGGATTAAGTCACCTGGTGTGTTTTCTCGTGCGTGTTTGACAAAACTCCTCTGCCTAATAGCAACGTTATCTCCGACCGAAATTTCGGTTTTACGGAGTCTCAAAACCTCCAGACGAATCGTTAGTGCTTTCAATACTGCTAGTTGTTCGCGTCGAACACTGCAGAATTTTTTATTATTCTTTTTCTTCGCGGATCGACGCTGCTCGTTTCTGACTGCCCTGTTCTAACGCGCTATTTTTTGTTACTGTTGCTGGGGGTTTTAGCGTCTTTTGTATTTGCGGAGTTTTGGCTGAGTTTTTTTGAGATGCGGTATAAATACCAAATTGCCCCTGCATCTCATATAATGTCAGAGTAATTAAGAAATGTTTTAAACAAGTTTAAAGAAGTTTTAACAAGTTGTGGTTTAGTGTGTTTTTAGTGTTTGTTTGGTTTGAAGATGTTTTCACAAGTGGAGGAGTTCATCTTTTATTCTTGTTTGACGGCTCCCAATTCCATCTCTCCATCTGATCGAGTTCTATTGCCGAGAAGTTTTCTAAACTCTATCTAGCTTTATATTTGCCTCCTTAGTTATTTGATTCATCATTATTTAAAGTTGTTTTTCATATTGCAGTTTAGCATTTGATTTATATTATTCATTGCTTACACACACCCACTTGAGTTATGTATTTGCATACATAGCTATTATTAGGCGTTGCCTGACGAGGATATGTATAACTTTGGACGTTGCCCTTAAATTTGCGTCTCCACTCTTATGTTGTAGAGACAACATTATATTTGCTTTACATTTTGTTGTAGTGCGTGTAAGCGTTTTCGCGTGAGCTTAGAAAACCATGTGCTGTTGTGCTAAAGTGTTTCGTCGCTCTGAACTAGAAAACCGAGTTGAGGTAGTGACGTGGAACCATGATGCTTTCGGTGAGCATTGAAAACCGCACACCTGTCGCAGGATTCGCTAAACGTTATTTCGGCGTGAACGTAAGAAAACCGGCGTTTGTGATAGTGATTTCTCAACCCGGGAGGATTGAGGTCGGAGCTCAGTGCAAGACGATAGACAGGAAGGTCACCGAACTCCGCTTGTCATATTGCTGTGCTCTTAATGGCTGTTAGCGGCCGCTATTTTATTTGATATTTGTGCTCATCCTGCCACATATCGCCTTATTAACATTGCTCTCATATCATACTCTATCTTGTTTCATATTGTTTACCCTTGTGTTTAGTTTTATTATATCCTTGCATAAATATATTTATCATATAGCACGATTAATCTCAATTGCTTTATATTGCTTATTCCTAGCCTGCTATATCTTATGGTATTTTCATACTTGCTAGGATAACTTATTAATTACATTTTATTGGCAGTTTAAATCGGCATAGATTAGCCATAAGACCTAATCACCCCCCCCTCTAGGGTCTAACAATTGGTATCAGAGCTTGGTTGCTCTTATGATTTAAGGTCTAATCGCCCTTGAGTTAAAGATCCAGAAGTTATCTTTTGTGTAATCTTGCAGTGCCGCACACATATATATCATGAACATGAATTGTGCCACCTTTGTTAGGGCTATGAACTCCTAATGTTGGCCCTCGCTAAATGTCATTAACTTTCCCTATAATGGGATGCACAATGGGCTTCTAGTATTTAATAATTTTTTGGTGCAATCTGAAATAATATAATTCCATAGGGAATTATGATAATGCTATATTGTACCCCACTATGGTATGAAACCAAGGTGGAGTAAAAATGACAAAAGATTGTTTACCGTGGATTTGATGAACCAAGATTGCTGCTTAGAATTATATGCATAATGCCCACTTATTCTTCTTATTCTAACAAGCTTCTGTTTCTTTTTGATAGCTGGCTTACAAATTTCGTGGACATTCATAGAAGCCACATCATGGGTTAACGTTGGAGGAGCATCGTAAAGATTCCAGCGGACTTCTTCCTCAAGCTCAATATTGGGAGCTTCCATCTGCTACACGACCACTAGGCGCATAGCGGACTTAATCGCCCTTAGCTGAGGTTTTGCAAGCTCGTAACCCGATTATATGGAATTAAAATCTGAGTGATGAACTTGTTTGTGCATCTAAGAAATTATTGCATGCCTATAATCAAAAATCTACATTAAAGCATTTATATTGATTTAAAATTGCAAGGCAGATAATTTAGAATTGCCAACGG
>NW_017972974.1:82608-90182 GCF_001876935.1 Asparagus officinalis | reverse complement strand
TGAAAACGCACAGCTGAGGCTGAAAACGCACAGCTGGGCCTGTAAACGCACAGTTGAGCCGTAAACGCACAGTTGGCCTGTTTAAAGGCTGAAAACGCACAGTTGTGTTGTTTTAAAGATTAACTCTGCGTTTCTAGATTGAAAACGCAGAGTTGAGCCTGTTTAAAGGCTGAAAACGCACAGTTGTGCTGTTTTAGCGATTAACTCTGCGTTTTGATGTTGAAAACGCAGAGTTGAGCATGTGCGCTTTGACTCTGTAATGCAGAGGCGAACCTTAGGCGGGCTTGGCGGGCTTCAGGCTAAGTCCAATGTTCTGATGAAGTCCAGTCTTGCAGACGGACCTCAGAACATAATTTGCTGCGAAGAACAGGTCATAACTTTCAAACCGTAAGTCGGAATTAGACGAATTATATATGAAAATCGGCTATCTCGACGAGACGGGGCCATCCGAACCAAGCTGAAGGCTTCGGTTCGCTTCCTCCGTTTTGCCAAATTCCTTACGGTTTGAGAGATATCTGCATTTTAATATGAAGAGACCGTCAATTTGTAGTCTCTTTTGCTAGAGCTTTGCACAGATCGTCCTCTTGTAATCTTCGTCTTGGCTCCTTGAAAATATGAGAGTCGTCAGGTTGTAACTCCCGATGTTGATTGTGAATGCTGTTGAATTGGGGCCTTCATTAGTTGTTGTGAAGGTCGTCAGATTGTAACCTTCTACGTGAAAGTCCTCAAATTGTAGCCTTCTGGAAGTCGTCAGATTATAACTTCCATCATCGGTGTTTGATGAGGGATTAACTATCTATTGTGATTTTTAGACAGCCTACAGAACCCCCTCCAAAGTTTTCGAAAGTTCGCGGTTGACTGGGACGAATTTTCGGAATACTTTGGATCTCAACTCTGATCTTGGAGCTGTTGATTCCTTGTCACAAAGGAGTTGTTCTCTGCACTCGCTTCGAAAGCAGCTTGGTTGAACGGATTTTCCATGCAGGACCTGTGTGAAGGTATGTGCCATAATCCTGCTTCTGGAATGTGGGGGTGGACCCTGCATTTTGAACTTGAGATGCGGGTTTCACCGTTGCATGTTGAATTTGGAACACAGGTGTGACCTCGGCGTTTGGTTTTTTGCATCGCGGGTCAACATTTTGACTTAAGACATGGAAGTGGCTTCCGTGCATTTTTGACTAAGTCTTTGAGACTTGTCTTTGGCGCATCTGTTTTAAGTCTCGACTCACATCTATTAAGCTGATGGGCCTGCAAATGTGCGTAGGATTTTTGGCAAACCCTCAGCCATCAACGGATTTGATAAGCCTTTACCGACTACCGTTTGAGTCGGGCTAGCATGTGAATTATCTAGGTCCGTTCCACATGTAACGTTGTGCTAAGAGAATGAACTCTCTTAGTCTTGATGCTATGATTTTGAATACATAGACTTTGTCATTTTGACGGGAAAAGACTAACCGGCAACGCGTGTTAGGCGTAGACTTATCTCTTATTAGGGATCGAGATAAAGTCCCCCATGCGTGTGAGGCATGGATTTTGATGTCCTTTTCACGGTAAAAGACTAACCGGCAACGCGTGTTAGGCGTAGACTTATCTCTATTTAGGGATCAAGATAAAGTCCCCCATGCGTGTGAGGCATGGATTTTGATGTCCTTTTCACGGTAAAAGACTAACCGGCAACGTGTGTTAGACATTGACTTATCCCTACTTAGGATTCAGGATAAAATTCCCCATGCGTGTAAGGCATGGATTTTGGCGTTATTAATAACGACCTGCTACGATATTGAATACGTAGGCTTTGCTATTATTGCGGGAATAGGCTACCCGGCAGCATGTGTTAGATGCAGACTTATCTCTAATTAGGGATCGAGATAAAGTCCCCCATGCGTGAAGGCATGGATTTTTGGTGTCATTTCTTCCTGTGTAGCTTGAAACACCGAAAGAATTAACAAGTTCATTGGGGGGTTGACTGTTAGAGGTGTTATGTTAACATAACAGTATTTTACGGACCTATCGCTCTATTGAAGAGAGTCGATAAGTTGATTTGGTCGTCAGAGGTGTGGTGTTAACTTGACGAGTTTGTGGACCTATCGCTCCATTGAAGAGAGTCGATAAGCGGATTTTGTCAGAGGTGTAGTGTTAACGTGACAAGAAAGATATTGCTATGGAAGCAATTTTGAGAACTTATCGCTCAATTGGAGAGAGTCGATAAGTTGATTTGGTCGTCAGAGGTGTGGTGTTAACTTGACGAGTTTGTGGACCTATCGCTCTATTGAAGAGAGTCGATAAGTGGATTTTGTCAGAGGTGTAGTGTTAACGTGACAAGAAAGATATTGCTATGGAAGCAATTTTGAGAACTTATCGCTCTATTGGAAAGAGTCGATAAGTTGATTTTGTCAGAGGTGTAGTGTTAACGTGACAGGATTTGTGTTGCAATTGGAGCAACTTTGGGGACTTATCATCCTATTGACGAGGATTGATAAGTGGGTTTTGTCAGAGGTGTATTGTTAACGTGACAAGAATTTGGAGTGATGCAAACTGAATGCATACTCTGTGGGGATGATGATCGTCAGAAGTGTAATGTTAACTCGACGATGTGAAAGATTCGTTACTCTTAATCCAGTGGATTCCAAGTAACCAACCCCCAGTCTTGATGAAGACTTAGCAGGGGAATAAAAAAGAGGTAGACAAGGCACATAGCCTAGTGGGGCACTATCCATAAAGTCGGAATAGAGGCACATCACCTGGTAGGCCATTATCTGATGAGTTTGACTATCAGAGGTAACTGTTAACATGATAGTTGTTGGACCCGCCATCCTACTGAAGAGGATTAGCTTCAGTGGCCGTAGTACCTTTCCCTTCTGACTGGGAAGAGTAAGCCTGGTCCAGTTGCTCAGGAGAAGATTGGGCTTGGTCTGATTGCTCAGGTTGATCCTGCCTACTTGGTTCTTCAGCTTTGATCCTGGCAATAATTTTTTGAGCATGCTCGCCTTGAGAGATTAGTTGTCTCCAGGAACGGCATTCTACAACTCCTATTCGAGCTAGGAGGTCGGTTTGTAAGTTGTGTCGACAGGTTTGTACTAGGGTAGACTATGTCATACCTGTCAGACAACGCAAGGCCATATTTCGAAACCTTTTGACGAAGGCTTTGACTGATTCCCTCTTCTTCTGCTTAGTAGAGAGAAGGGTATGGATGGAGACTTCTGTATCCTCTTCAAAGAATCTTGACAGGAAGAGTCTCTCTAGATCCGCCCACTTTTGGATACAGCCCGCAGGCAGTTTCCTGAACCATTCAAAGGCAATTCCCTTGAGGGTGCCAATGAACAATCGAGCCAGTATGGCATCGTTCGATATTATATTTCCAGTCTGTGACTTGAAATGATAAATATGTTGGTTCGGTGATCCCGTGCCGTCAAAAGTTTGTAGCGTCGGGACCTCGAACTTTGGAGGATAAGGGGATGCATCCCATTCGGCAGGATAGGGTCTGATAACTCCCTCATCTTGGAGCTCGCTTCTGTTAGCAATGGCTTTAAGGCGGGCTTCCAATTCTTCCATTTTGGCAGACTGAAGATTCTGCTCGTTCTCAGATTCCAGTTTGTGGGCTTCTTGGTCAGAAGCTGTATCATCAACCACTTTTCCCTTCCCTTTGCTTGTGTGAGGTCGGGATGAAGACGCTTTTCCTCTCCGGGAAGATTCTTGCCTAAGCGGCGAATCTGTCTCTTGAGATTTGGCCTTGTCTGCGACGATTTGAGTCAACATGGCCATGAGTTCATTGATGGCCTCCTGCTGAGATTTGAGCATGGCTTCCTGTTCATCAAGTCTCTTTGAAAGGTCTTCCGAATGTTCTGCCATGTGGACGAAGCTCTCATGCCCAACGAAAGAGCTTGATGATTGGGACTCCGCAATGGCTGAGTGTTCGTCATCGGAATTAGTTCCTCTGGCTAAACTCTGATAGTTGATAGGAGGAATGGCTCCTGTTCGAGTCCGAGTACGTTGGTAGATTCCTTCAAACTCGTTAGTGATTTCTCTGACGCTTGGAGAACGATCTGTCTCTGACTCGTCAGAACTAAGGGTTGATGATCTCCCTCTACCAACCATGTTAGAAGTGACTCTAAGGTATTTATCCTCTAAAGTCTTCTTCCTGTGAGGATGTCGTCGATTATTGAGCAAAACGACATTCGTCGGTCGGTTGAACATCGACAGCAATTCCCGCAAGTCAGAGACTTGGGATGAACCTCTCACAGAGCGTGAGGGTAAAGATGGAACCCCCTGTCCATTAAAGGATGAGACTGGCTCCTGGTGAACATGGATCTTGAGTCCACGTTGATCTTTTTGAACACGACAAATCTCATCGTGTTCTGAAGAAGAAACACGAGGGTCGTGTTCTGTTTTACTAACGCTAGACCGAAGTCTGCGTTTTGTTGATGAAACGCACCTTTGCCGGTTGCGTTTTTGTTGGTTAACGCAGTTTGTAAGTCTGCGTTTTGGATCTTGAACGCACTCCTGAGAGTTGCGTTTTGGTTCTGAAACGCACTCCTGAGAGTTGCATTCCGCCAAATCAACGCAGTTTTGAAGGCTGCGTTTTGATTGCACAACGCACCACTGAGGGCTGCGTTTGGCATAAACTGAGCCCACTCCTTTAGAGGTAGGGCTGCTCGAGTAATCTCGGCGACTAAAGGAGAGGGTTTCCTTTGGCATAGGAGCAACCTTTGGAGCTTTAGTCTCCTTGGCACCTCTCACAGAGCGTGAGGGTAGAGATGGAACCCCCTGTCCGTTAAAGGATGGGACTGGTTCTTGGTAAACATGAATTTTAAATCCATGTTGATCATTTTGAACACGACGAATCACATCGTGTTCCAAAGAAGGAACACGAGGGTCGTGTTTAGCTTGATTAACGCAAGACCAAAGTCTGCGTTTTGCTAGTGAAACGCAGTCCTGCGATCTGCGTTCGGATTCAGAAACGCACTCCTGAGAGTTGCGTTCAGTTTGTGAAACGCACTCCTGAGAGTTGCGTTTTGGTTCTGGGACGCACTCTTGAGAGTTGCGTTCAGCCAGATCAACGCAGGTTTGATGTCTGCGTTTAAATTTTGGAACGCACTCCTGAGAGTTGCGTTTTAGTTCTGGGACGCACTCCTGAGAGTTGCGTTCAGCCAGATCAACGCAGTTTTGAGGTCTGCGTTCTGATGTTGGAACGCGCCTCTGAAGGCTGCGTTCTATCTGGGAAACGCACCCCTGAGGGTTGCGTCTAGCTTGGCCTATGCAGAGCTCATATTGAGGCTCGCAAACGCGGAGTTCGCGTTGATTGGAGGATCGGCTCTGGAGTCGTGCCAAAGTCGAGACTTCTCCTTTAGGGAGGGGACTGTATGAACAGTGCAACCCCCATGGGAGATAGTCTTTAGATGAGTTGGCCACAATTGGAGCTTTAGTCTCCTCGGAAACTTTGTGGATCTTGCGCATAGCCTTGGGGCTAAAGGATCCGGAGGAGAGGGCCTTCTCAAACTTGGCTTGATCGAACTCGATGATCAGAGTTTCAACGGTCGTTCCAATGAGATGAACGTCGGATTGCGCCACCACTTCTTCGTCAGAAAAGTTGTTCCCCAGCGGAGTCGCCATCTTTTGTTTGTTGGAAATTTAAAGTAAAAAGACAATGAAAGAAAAATTGACTTGTATTCCTCTCAAAATCGATTACAATTTGGATTCCGATTACAAAAGAGAGGAGAATGAATTTGATTCTCCCCTTTGTTTAATTCTGGGTTCTTCACGGTGGCGATGAGATGCCTCCCTCGAATGCTCGCGTCGAGTTTGCTTCTCGTTGACGATCCGAACGTCTTGATTCACTGGAACGATGTCTTCTCCTCACGATTTGACGCTGTGGAGAACTTGCGTGGCAAGTTTGAAGATAACTCTTGACGAGTTGATAACTCTGAACGAGTTTTAGAAGAACTCGTAGAGTAAGTTTTGAACTCTGATCGAGTTGATAACTCTGACGAGTTTTAGAAGAACTTGCAGAGCAAGTTTTGAACTCTGATCGAGTTGATAACTCTGAACGAGTTTGAACTCTTGAAAAAGAGTTGATTTGAACCGAAAGTTCGGTTAATAAGCCAAGGAAGAAGCTCCTGTTGCTGGTCTCCAAAACTCCTTGTTGCTGCAGAACGCGGCAAGATGCTCGATCAAGGATCCCCAAAAAGTCAGCTCCCCCCCTCCAAAAAAGAGGATCCGAACTCAGTTGAGTTTTGAGGTATTTATAGGGGGTTAAGGGTATAACCGCCCCCTTAAATATCTCCTTAATGAGGGTTTAATGGGGTCTAACTGCTCCCCATAAATCTCTCCATGATAGGGTAGTGATCCCCTAAAATCTTGGGGAGAAAACGGTTCTGGAACCGTTCAAATCGTGCTTGAACGAGTTAAACGCTGAAAACAGCGTTCTGGGCTCGAACTGTGCGTTTCTGGACCTGAAACGCACAGTTGAGGTTGAAAAACGCACAGCTGGGGCTGAAAACGCACAGCTGGAGCTGAAAAACGCACAGCTGGGCTGAAAACGCACAGTTGAGGCTGAAAACGCACAGCTGAGGCTGAAAACGCACAGCTGAGGCTGAAAACGCACAGCTGAGGCTGAAAACGCACAGCTGGGCCTGTAAACGCACAGTTGGCCTGTTTCAGGCTAAAAACGCACAGTTGAGCCCATAAACGCACAGTTGAGCCGTAAACGCACAGTTGGCCTGTAAACGCACAGTTGGCCTGTTTCAGGCTAAAAACGCACAGTTGAGCCCATAAACGCACAGTTGAGCCGTAAACGCACAGTTGGCCTGTAAACGCACAGTTGGCCTGTTTCAGGCTAAAAACGCACAGTTGAGCCCATAAACGCACAGTTGACCTGTAAACACACAGTTGGCCTGTTTCAGGCTAAAAACGCACAGTTGAGCCCATAAACGCACAATTGGCCTGTAAACGCACAGTTGGCCTGTTTAAAGGCTGAAAACGCACAGTTGTGCTGTTTTAGCGATTAACTCTGCGTTTTGATGTTGAAAACGCAGAGTTAAGCCTGGGCGTTTTGACTCTGTAACGCAATCTTTTGTTTGTAGGAAATTTGAAGTAAAAAGACAATGAAAGAAAAATTTGACTTGTATTCCTCTCAAAATCAATTACAATTTGGATTCCGATTACAAAAGAGAGGAGAATGAATTTGATTCTCCCCTTTATTTAAAACTGGGTTCTTCACGGTGGCGATGAGATGCCTCCCTCGAATGCTCGCGTCGAGTTTGCTTCTCGTTGACGATCCGAACGTCTTGATTCACTGGAACGATGTCTTCTCCTCACGATTTGACGTTGTGGAGAACTCTGAACGAGTTTAAAACTCTATGAAAGAGTTGATTTAACCGAAAGTCGGTTATAAGCCAAGGATGAAGAAGATCTTGTTGCCGATCTCCAAAGCTCCAACCGAAGGATGAAGGATCCTCTTTTCGCTGCCAAGAAGTTCCAACAGACCAAACCTGAACTGAATTGATTTTTAGTTATTTATAGGGGATTAAGGGGTGTAACCACCTCCTTAATTCGCTCCTAAGTAGGGCTAATGGGAT
>NW_017972974.1:0-82309 GCF_001876935.1 Asparagus officinalis | reverse complement strand
TGGAAGTTTTCCACTCCCTTGAAGGGGTATTTCTCCGCAATCAGAGTTCGAACTTCGTCTTCATCATTGACATACTTCATGACTTGATGTAGGGTGGATGGGACAATGCGATTTGCATGAATCCATGGTCGTCCTAATAACAGATTGTAGGACGTGTCAGCATCTATGATATAACAAGTCACTTCGGACCTGAGATCTCTGATTTGACATCTGAGTTTAATCTTTCCCAGGGGTCGAGTGCTGTTAGCATTGAATACGAAGATGGTAGTTTGGGTAGCATTCAACCGATGCATGGGAATCCCTAAAACTTGCATAACTCTGTATGGCATGATGCTAAGTGCCGAGCCTGGGTCGACCTGAACGCGGCTGATTTCTGATGACCCGATGTATCCTGTGTAGTACAGGGGCCAGTCATGTTATGTTTCCGCAGGCATTGCAGACAAGTTTGATCATCAGAAGCTTCAGGAACTGGAATGACTTGGGTGATGAAGCTCTCTGTATTCTTCAATGCCTCAATGAGAGCTTCCTTGGTGGTTTTGGACAACCTCAGGAGCTCGTATAGAGTAATCCTGGCCGGTATGTTGGCCAGTTGCGCCATGACATTGAATTGGAATGGATTGCTCGACTCCCCGTGTTCCGGGTGGAGATTCCTGTTGAAACGGAGTTCTTTTTGTTTCCCTTTATCAGCCGGCTTTTTCGGGACAGAACCCCACTAAGACGATTCTCTCTTCTTCTGAGTCAGTGAGAGGTTTGAGATGGTCATTGTTCTCACTAACAGAAGGGCTAATCATGTTAGAAGACTTAGCCTTGCCTCCTTTCTGCTTGGGCGAAATGTTCGTCCACTGCTGATCTTGCTGCCAGGGCAATCCTCTCCTCTTCTGAATCTGTAAGGGTTTTGAGGTGGTCATCATTCTCAGTAACGGAGGGGTTAATCATGTTAGAAGACTTAGCCTTGCCTCCTTTCTGCTTGGGCGAAATGTTCGTCCACTGCTGATCTTCAATTAGGTCCGGATGGACCCACATGATCTCTCCTTTTGAGATAGTGAGGGGTATCAACCCCCTGCCCTTCTGATTGTGTAAGTCATTGTTTTTCAAGTGCATTTCCCCTTTATGGATGGGAATGACACCATCTATAGCAGCTACAGGGAGGAAGTCGCCGAACTGGACCACAATCAAGTTAGTAGATACAGTCTTCTGCTCCGGCTTCAGGGTAAGTACATTAGCATTCACCAAAATTTGCAAGATGTCTTTGAACACATAGCATTTCCGGGTAGGATGTCCCAAAAATCTATGATAGCGACAATAATTGGGGTCATCTACTTTCCCAGCTTCATCTGGTTTTCTGATCTCAGTGAGCTGCAATTTATTGTTCTTCCGAAGTAGTTGGAACAGAGTGTCCACATGCTCTTCTTTGAACGAGTACTGCTTGGGCCCTCTCTACTGATTTGAGGCCTTGCCTTGCTTAGCAGGTGGTGGTACCTGTGTGTAATTTTCAGCTGCTAAAGTCTCTTTTCCCTTAGACCGCTGGGCGTTGTTCTGATTGCGTTGTTGTTGCGGTTTGGGTTGAGTAACTTCTTCAGCCTTGATCCGAGCGACAATCTCTTTAGCTTGTTCTCCTTGCGACACTAGTTGTCTCCAGGATCGACACTCTGCTACTACCATCTGAGTGAGGAGCTGAGTCTGCAAGTTATGCCTGCAAGTTTCCACCAAAGTTGATTGAGTCATACCTGATGGGCATCACAATGCCATGCTGCGGAACCTCTCCACGTAAGTTTTAATAGATTCTCCCTTCTTTTGCTTTGTGGCGAGAAGGGTAGGGACTGAGACTTCTGTGTCATCTTCGAAGAATCTGGCTAAGAAAAGCCTTTCCAGATCTACCTATTTCTGAATAGATCCAGTAGACAGTTTCATAAACCATTCAAAGGCAACTCCCTTAAGAGTACCGATGAACAAACGAGTTAGGATGGCATCGTTGGCTACCACATCTCCGGTCTGTGACTTGAAGTAGTAGATGTGTTGGTTCGGCGATCCTGTGCCATCGAAAGGTTGTAGAGTTGGAGCTTTAAACTTCGGCGGATAGGGAACTGTATCCCATTCTGCGGGGTAAGGTCGTATCACTCCTTCCTCGCGAAGCTCGCTTCTGTTGGCTATTGCGTTAAGGCGGGCTTCTAGCTCATCCACTTTAGTTGACTGAGGAGGATTCTGTTCTCTTTCCATCTCCTTCTCATTTTCAGAAGAAGACTCCAAATTATGAGTTTCGTGATCCAAGTTCTCGAGCATCTTCTTCTTTCCTTTAGAGGCTGTCTTCCTAGAGGATTCAGGTTTTTGGCCTTTTTCGGCGAGGAGTTGGGCCAGCATATCCTTCATTTGGAGAAGGGTCTCTTGTTGTGCATGGAGCATAACATGGTGTTCGTTGACTGTTTTAGCTAGATCCTCAGGGTTTCCAGTCATGTAAACAGAAGTCTCTCGTACCACGATGGAGCTTGAAGATTGAGATTCAACGATTGCCGAATGTTCATCGTTGGAAGTAATTCCTTTGGCCAACTTTCGATAGTCTACTGAGCGGATAGCTCCTGTCCGTGTCCGAGTACGTCGATATACCCCTTCGAACTCATCACAAATTTCTCGAACAGTCAGGGAATGGCTCCTTTTTGATTCATCAGAACTAGGATACGAGGCTTTCCCTCTGCCGGTCATGTTGATGGTAACCTGAGGATATTCGGCTTCAGAAACTTTCTTCTTTTGACGACGTCGTCTCTTGGTAGGTCTTACGACATCCGTCAGTCTGTCGAACATAGATTGTCAGGATTTAGGTGCGCAACAGTGGCACTCGGAGAGGACTGCTGAAATAATCCTCTCACAATGGCATGAATGATTTGTCTGTTGCATTGGTTTTCCTCTAGAGAGCAACTCTCGCAAATCAGAGACTTGAGAGTAATTCTTCGTCGGGAATGAGACCCCCTGTCCCTGAGTGGGCGAGACTGGTTCTTGTTGGACATGAATCTTAAGCCCATGTCGACTCCTTTGAACTTGGCGGACCACATCGCGTTCTGGAGTCAAAGCGTGTGGGTCGCGTTGTGATCTAAAAACACCAGGCCTTGGCCTGCGTTTATTTGATGAAACAGACCCTTTAGGGTCCTGTTTTATTTGGACGCACTCATGAAGTGCGTGTTTCCCCTTAATAGGGCTGTGTTTTGGATGGACAACGCACCCTTGAGGGTCGCGTTTTAATTGTATCACCAGAGGTTCATAGTTCGACTCATTACCTCGAAGTGTGCGTTTTGGAGTATGAACACAATGTTTGGGCAGAGCTTCAAAAACATAATCCTTCCGTTAGACCAGGGATTGATTTTCTCGGAGATGCGCCCGTCGGGTGGATCTTCTCCGTCTTCGAGCGGCGTTCTTCTTGGCTTGTTTCAGAGCTTTAGCCGCGTCATTGGCGTTGACTGAATCTTCCTCCGTCATAGGCCTTTTACAACCCAGCATACGCCATGTTGAGATGGGCGTGGACTCTTCGACTTGCAGAGCAAGTTTAAGGCTCTGACCAAAGGAGAGGGCTTTCTTTGGCGTCTCAGCAGCAGTTAAGATCTCCTTAGAGATCTTACAGGCATCTCGCCTAGCTTTAGGACTAAGCGATCCAGAGGAGAGGGCCTCCTCGTACTTGGCTTGGTCGAATTCTACAACAAGAGTTTCGACAGTGGTTCTAGTGAGGTGGATGTCGGACTGCGCCACCACTTCTTCGTCAGAGAAGCTTGTCCCCAGCAGAGTCGCCATCTTTTGTTTGTGGAAAATTTGCAATAAGAAAATTAATGAAAGAATTGCATTTGATTTTATTCTCTCTAACTGCTTAAAAAAAAGAATGTTTACAAATCTCTCAACTCTCAATTACAATTGGATTTCCGGATTACAAAAGAGAAGAGAATGATCTGAATTCTCGCCTTTGTTTAAAACTGGGTTCTTCACGGTAGCGGTGAGATGCCTCCCTCGAATGTTCACGTCGAGTTTGCTTCTCGTTGACGATCCGAACGTCTTGATTCACTAGAACAACTGTATTGCTTGGTTGATAACTCTTGCCGAGTCTTACAGCTCAGGATGAGTGATAAACTCTAATAAGAAAAGAGTTGTTTGAACCGAAAATAATTCGGTTAATAAGCCAAGTATCGAATGTCTGGATTCTTCAGTTGATGATGATTCCCCAGACTGTGTAAAGAGCTGATTCTCCAACTCTTACTCTCCGAATCCGATCCCTAGATCTCTATCTCCCCCCCCAACTCTGTTGAGTTTGTTAACATTTATAGGGAGATTAGGGGTGTAACCGCCCCCATAATCCGCTCCTAAATGAGGGTTTAGTTGCCTCATTAATCGGTTGTAACAACCCACGTAAGGCACTCCTCAGATCGTGGGTGAGGAGCGGTTTTCGAAACTGCATGGATCGTGTTTGAATAGGTCAGAACCTTGACCTGCGTTCTGGCATAGATTCTGCGCTTGAACGCAGCATCTGGAAGTGCGTTCTGCAGCGATATGGAGCTGCGTTGTGCAGTGATGTGAAGCTGTGTTCTGCAGCAATGTAGAGCTGCGTTCTTCGATGTTTGAAGGTGCGTTTCGCAGCGTTGTGGAACTTGTCTGGCGACGATTTGGAGCTGCGTTCGGCAGCGATTAGAGCTGCGTTTGGCAGCGATTTGAGCTGTGTTCGGTAGCGATTTGAACTGCATTCGGCAACAATTTGAGCTGCGTTCGGCGGTGATTTTGTGCTGCGTTCGGCGGGGATTTTGTGGCTGCCTTTCGAACGGTGAAGTTGTAGCTGTCTTTTCTATCTTTATATATGGATGACACCAATGACCATTAGAGAAGGTCCTATTCAGGCCATTTGTGACAATTGAGGCATCTCAATAACGCTCTATCTCTTTGCATGGCTTTGCACTTCTCAGCATGTCGAATATTTGCCCACAGTTCCCTAGATCTTCCTGCTTTTCTAAAATCATTACACTGCTCATCAGCATCTCTAATAGTTGCTAATATTCTAAAATCATTACACTGCTCATCAGCATCTCTAATAGTTGCTAATATAATATTAGTCATGTTGTTGTCATAGCCATCAAGATCAATCCTCTCAATCATGGGACTGTGTTGATAGCTTAGGATGCAATGATTGCGGTGTTTCGAATTTTGGAGCGTAGCCACTTGTGTTTTGACTTTTGGGATAAATTCTACCTCTCGAATTCTTCATGGTCCATAGGGGGCGTCCCTCGATTGTAGCTTTCTGTTGGTGACAAGAAAGTCGTCTGATTGTAACTTTCTTTGTTAAAGCTTGATGGGGATCAGCTATCCATTGTGATTTTTTAGACAGCCTACAGTGTGCTTCTCTAGTAAAGAAGTCAACCAGACACTGACGGTCTGCCAAGTTATAGATCTGACTGACGAAGAGCTCTCGTGATATGCTACAGGGATGCATCATAATATGTGTGATGTGACATTATATCTATCCTCATCAACATCATATCTCCTCGTCATCTCCATACTCTTTCAGAGACTACAAAGTCCACTAAGTAGGTCCGGAGGACATTGAGGCCTATGAAGCAGAAGGCTGGGATCCAAATGCTTGTCCAGTAGTATCACCCATCCCCTTCACATCTATGTTCTTCTTGTCAATCTCCACCAATAATGAAGCTCTCCCCTTCTCATATATATTAGCAATGTAAAAGAGGATTTACTAGTCTTGACATATCCAAGTGATAAGAAATGAATACACTAGCCGAGTCTTCTATTTGGCCTTCTTCTCAATAACCTCCCTAGTAGAAGTGGCAACCATAGACATTCAAGTAAATATGACTTTAGCAGGAATAAAAGACTTACCCCTAGCAAGCTAATACGACAAGGTAACATCTCAGATGCTAAGTGTGGTGTAGCCAATACTAGGATATAGATCAAACTAAAGATGTTAAGGAGAATAAATTTAGAATTAATTGGTCCTGAGTTAAATATATTCGAGTGTATCCTCCCACAGAGAAACTCTACCATCCTATTTTAGTAATTAGAACCCACTACGATGCCCATAGAGTAATACAGAACATCGTGGCTGTTTATCAGTGGCTCTTGAAGATATAGGACCTATGGATGTAGGTAGCACTAATCTTAATCTCCTTCCATCTCACTCGAGTAACATCTTCATTGGACATGCGCTCTATATAATAATACATATAAAATTCCCTCACAAAGGACCCCCTCTGTTCATCATAGATCTTATCCTAACTCTATCCGATATCTTCATGATGTTGGTATACTCCTCTATATTTTATGAAGCGACTCATGTCTCGAAGACAAAGAGAAGTTTTTCATACTTCTCTTGTATGGGTCTCGAGAGTTGATCACCACTGATACGTTTGAGTCTAGGCATTCTCTACAACAACAAATAAACTTGATTTAGTACGTATAATACACATATATAAGGATTAAAATCAAAGAGAATTGGAAAAATTATGATAAAGGATCAAAAATAGCAATTCTACATTCTGACTATCGATGGGTTCTTGACTACGAACGATGATTAGCAAGGGTTCGTCGACCCTATGTGTTTGATGAACAAACCACGATTTCTCACCCAAAATTGTTCAGTTTTTATGCAATATTCTCAAATGTATCAACTATTAACATCAATTCTAACCACATACTACTCATAGTTAACAAGATTTATCACAAATATCACATAAAACCTAAGAATTTATAATAAAAAACAAGATTAGAGTTTCAAAATATACATTGATGATGATTCAAACAAGTTTAGATCACAAAATAGAAATGGCAAATTGCTCGAACTCATTAGATAACAATAATAATCTGAAAAATCAAAGAGAGGATGAAGAATTTGAGAGAGAAAAGTGTTAAAAGGGTAAGAATTAAAAATAATAATAATGCAGTCCCCTTTTTACTTCCCATCAAAGGTTCACCATCAATGGTCAAGGTATGAACGTTAATGGTTTAGGGTCTCGAAAAAGACATGATGACTGGTTCTTTGTAAGAAGTGATTCTATCGCCTGATAAGAATCTTTTTACAGTCATTCTTTTTCAAGTGTAGAAGAGGAGAAGATTGATTAGACTTCTCCTTTGTTTAACGTGAGTTTGATGTGGTGATGAGATGCCTCACTCGATGCTCGTGCTGATCTTAATTATCGTTGATGATCGGAGCTAGATTGCTTTAACCCGAGGAGGAAAATAGCTTCTGACGAGGCTTTAGCTGCTTGTAGCTGCTGTTGGTTCTTAACGCTCGTGCGTCTAACTCTTGGTCTCAAGATCTGATCCTCGGATCTCCAAAAATGTCTTTTTTCATAGCTGTTCATAGCTTTTTATAGTCACTCAGTATGTGACTGACACTGACATCATGAGATCAGGAGCGTAACTGGCTCCTTAGATTTAGCACATGTGTGTTGACTGAGTCTTCATGGCTGTTAGCCTCCTAGCATCGAGCCTCATTTGATGAGATGAGTCTCACTACGTGGGGAGGTTCATCTGATGAGACGAGCCTTAATGCGTAGCGAGGTTCGTCTGATAAGGTGAGTTTTGCTGCTGTAGGGAGCTTTGTCTTTGATGGTCAAACCTCACTGCGTGGTGAGCCTCGTCTTCAGGGGCGAGTCTTGCTACTTGGCGAGGTTCATCTCTGGATGAACTTCGTCTAACGAACTTTGTTTTCTGAATGGGCTACATTTTGTATAGGAGCTTCGTCTCCAATGATGAACTTCATCTTCAACGACTAGTTTCAAACTTTGTTTTCAATGACGAGCTTCATCTTCTGAAGGAGCTTTGTCCCCAGTGACGAGCTTCGAACTATGTCTCTATTGACAAGCTTCATCTTCTGAGTGGTGAGGTGTTTAAGAGCTTCATCTGTCTTAGACGAGCTTCGTTGACTAAGACAAAGTTCATCACTCTTTTGTCTCTTAGCATTTTTCAGTGCCTGCAAGACCCGCTTTAAATTTTTCAGAATCAAATTGGGTTGCATGGGGTCTGGAATACTTTGAACATTTTTGGCTATAACAAGCTTAGTCTGCATGACGAGCTTCAATGCTTTGGGGCGAACCTCGTGGTTTCAGATGAACTTCGTTATTTCAAAACAAGCCTCGACGCTTTGAGATGAGGTTCGACTGCTTGTTGAGTCTCGTCGCTCGACGCGAACTTCGTCAATCCCACGTAGGACTGACAGTGACATCCATCAGCATTAAATGCTGAGCGCTTTCATCATTGTGCTTTTTTAGGCCTTTTGAATGGCCGACAGCTGGCGCCTCGAGATCTGCTCTGCGGATCTCGGCCACATATTTGGTTTTCCCGCCTATATATAGGTGACTGCCATTGATGCAGCTGATTCGTCTTCTTTAAGTTTTCAAACCCTAAGTCACTTCCGATACCTACAAAGTTTCTGGCTTCAAACTATATTCTTTCTTTTCCTCTTTTTCAAAGCTTCAAGCTTTCTTTTCTGTTGAGATCCATGACCCCAAGAACCACCACAGGCAAGGGCAAGGGAAAGAATACGGCCAGTGAAATTACCCTGGGGGGGTGAATTGGGTATATGCTAATCTAATCCGATATTAATGCCAATTTAAAAACTTATTAACAATCTATCCAAGCAGGTATGATATTCAACAAGTTAAGAGCACGTATATGTAATTAAACAAGGGCGAAATAAATATGAACACAAGATGCAAATGAGATAGTGCACAAATGACAATCACAAACATACAATATGATCACGGAGTTCAGTCACCCTCAACCTATATCTCTACTTCCACTCTCGAGTAGAATCTCTGCTATCTTAACCAGTTTTTAATGTTCACCGAAAATATTTACAACCCACACAATCGGTTTTCTAGCTCATCAAAAACTTTCACAACTCACACAATTGTAATCACAGAATACACTCTCTAAGTGTTGGCCTAGCCTATGTCAACTTTCTCAAGTGCTTTGATTTACCACCTCTCCCTAGGCTTTATTACCAATGCCACTCCTCTTGGAATAGACCCCGTCTCTTCCAAAAAATATAAAACTTTTTGAAATGTTTATAAACATGACAATGAACATGTTACAAAAAGAAAATTTTAACTTTCATTTTCCATTAGTGAAAAATCATTTATTTTGTAAAATGTTCAATAATACAAAATCGTCAAACACTTGGTTTTGATGAAACGATTTCAAACAAGCTTGAAAATTCTTTTGAATGGATTATAGACTTATAAGAAGATGTAAAATAGTATCAATAAGTCAATAATCCAAAAACATGTTATATTCTCAAAACGATAAATACGTTATTTTCTCAAAACAACGTATGATGATATAAATATGAAACATATGTGCATGAATTTGAATATATGTACTTGTTTCATATTTATACAGCTAAAATTCATTATTTCCAAAACAAAATTAATAAATAGGAAACTAGTGTATATGTATATGAATATAACTATTAATTTCATATTTATACGATTAAACTTGAAAACCAAAATAATAAAATGAAAGCAATGTGTGTGTATAATTTGTACTTTAAGTATAAATACACAAAGTATAAACCTAAGACACTATACAATATACCAAGCTAAGAAATATTTGAGAAGCTCGATCTTGGTAGCGAGAATGAAACTTGATGATGTGTTGACTTGAATGCATAACTTCATTCCTATTTCTGCCAACCTCCTTTGAATGTCTTCGTTTAAGCGCAAGTTCATCCAACCTCCAACGGAGGATTTTTGTGTAGAATACCTAACAAAATAAATGCAACCACTCGACAAATGATAATAAGAATTGTTCGTTAATCATCAAAACTAGATTAGATAGTAGGCACATAAATATGAGAAATATAAAATATGCATGATACTAAATGATGATAAATAATCTACACAAAGAAATGTAAAATATGCATGATACTAAATGAATATATAAAAATGTAATCTTCATGCATAAAGACCAAAGCAAGATATACTCATAATATACTTATTTCTCCCCCTTTGTCAACATCAAAATGGGGAAAACAATAAGGATTAAGAGAGCGAAAGCTCTCCCTACATATAAGCACGGGTGAGTATAAAACAAATTAGGGAAAAGACTCCCCCTATCAAAACACCTTAATGCATATATATAAAAATGATAAGGCGAATATATAAGCCAAACATATATATGGAAATGTGCTAACCTCAACTCACATATAAAAAGATACCAAATGAACACATATAAAAATGTCAATAACATTATTTTTTTATAAGAAAGACTAAATAAACAATCATGCTAAACTCTTGGAGCTTGTTTCAACCCATATAGAAACTTTTTTGCACCCAGTAGACATGATATGTAATACAAAATTAATAAATCTAGGTGGTTGCTCAAATATAAACCTCTTCATACATAAAAAGATTAAGAAAGGAATTTTTAACATGCATTTGAAATAGTTTAAAATCTTTAAAACTATCAAATGGTAAAACATATAAAAACTTGACTCTATCCTTACAACTAGTGCAAAGGATTCGTCACAATCAATGCCCTTAAAGTCAAAAACAACATATATTGTAATATGTAATAAAAATTATATTTTTAAAAATAAAGTTTTGATCAATATAAATAATTATTTGGGTGACTATTAATATAAACAATAATAATAAATATATTTTAAAAATATATATTTCTTAAATCCAAATAAAATTTGGCCAAATGACCAAATCTACCATAATAATCACACTTGTACACATTTATATGCTTATGATGAACTTATGATTCACGTGTTTGAGTGTGAGGTAATGAAAATTTATGAGATGCACAAGGAGTATTAATATTTGCATTTATAGGTTTTTGTGCATCATAGCAAAATCTAGCTAAATAACCTTTACGATCGCAATTAGTGAATTTGTTGTTAGCCTTCTTGTTTTGATGATGTTTAACAAACAATTTACTTCTAATGTTGATTGTCTAGTATTTGTGTTTTCGTATTTATTCTAGGCAAACAACGAGTTGGAGGTTGGATGGATTGCGCCATAACGATCATATCAAATGGAGGATGGCGGATATAGTGGTTGAAGTAATGCAATTTAAGTTCAAGATCCAAGTTCAAGCTTCATCCGCAAGTGTACCAAGTCAAGCTTATTGAAGATCAAGATCAAGCTTGGGTAATTTAGTTTAGGTTTTATATTATGTGTGTTTGATACTCTAAGCTCAATCATATACACACATACACGTATTTGGTTTTATATATATATAGTCATATATATAAATACAAGTTTTGATTTTCAAGTTTAAATATGAAACAAATACATATTTATATATATACATGTTTTTTTTTCATATGGTTAAGTTGTTTTGGTTTAGTTATGTAGATATGAAACAATATATATCTTCATATACACTTTTATTTGTTTCATATTCTATTGTATTTAGAAAATATTGTGTTTATAGATTGAAGACTTGTTCAGACTATTTTCATATCTCGTATAATGTCTACAAATCTATTCTAAAGTATTTCCAAGTTGTTTGAACTCGTTTTTGGAAAAATCAAGTTTTTTTGTTCATGTACGTGCATGTGTCCGTACATGATTTTACAAAACAGATACGTATTCACAATTGGGAAATGAAATTTGAAAAATTTCTTTGTTTAGATGTTTATATTCATATATACAAACATTTTCCCAAGTTTTACTAATTTTGGAGTTTTTTTGTTATTTTCATTTGAATTTACAAAAATGAGTTTTTAGTAGTTTTTTAGAAACTGTTTATCTTTGTTCAAACATTTATTTATCTCAACTGGGAAGTGATTATTTAGAAATTCTTTTTCTAACATGTTCATCTACATGTCTAGAACCTTCCCTAAAAATATTATGATTTTTGGAGTTTATATATAATTTTTAATTGATTTTAAAAAATTAGATACGTAAATTTCCAGAATCTATCAAAACCTGAAAATTGCTTGTGCACGTTGCTACAGTGCGGTCGACCGTCACGGTCAACCGTGCTACAGTGAGGTTGACCGTGGCGGTCGACCGTGCGCAGTCCAGAGAATTTTTTTTGTAGTTTTTTTCTCGCGGTCGACCGTGACGGTCGACCGCAAATGTTACCGTTGCACAGTAACGACTATTTGCTGATTTTTGTTTTTTAGTGGGTTTTTGGGGTTTTTGGGGTTGGTGTCTTCAAGCCTATATATACCTCTTTGCCATAACTATTTTCAACCAACTAGAGAGAGTTTTAAACAAGTTTTAAAAGAGATTAAAAGTTTGTTTAGTTTGTTTTAAGTTTGGGGTTTTTGTTTACAAAGGAGGACGCTTGCGTTGTCAATTGAGGTATTCATCCTCAATCTTATTCATCCTCTCCTTTGTGTTTATAGAGAAGTTTTTCTAACTCTTTTCTCTAGAAATTCTATTATTGATTTTCATATTCTTATTATTGCTAGTTTGCTAATTGAGTTAAATCTTATTTCACTCATTGTTTACACACACCCACTTGAGCTTATCTTATTTTCATACATAGTATATTTGGATTGGTGAGAGTTGTAACAATTGAGTGTGAGCTTTCATTGTGTTCTCACCCATATTAGAGAACAATCATTTATTATAATCGTGCTTAATTGTGAGATCACTTTGTAATACACTTGTACACCGAGAGAAGTGTGTGGCGAGAGTCGGGGATCGTCCCAAGAGGAGTGGCGTCGGTTGACGAACCTAGGGAGAGGTTGTAACCGAGTACTTGAGGGAGACACGTCTAGTTCAACACTTGAGAGGGTATAGAGTGGGATAACAAGAGTGTGTTAGTTGTAGAGTTTTCGGGAAACTAGAAAACCGTATTGTGTGGTGTAAACATTATTCGGGTGAACATAGAAAACCCGGTTGTGATAGTGGATTTCTCCCCGGGAGTGGGGAGCGGAGACGTAGGATGGAAGGTCCGAACTCTATGATCATTTGATTGTGTTTGTGTGTGCTTTAGCGTTCATTTATATTTGTGCTCATTGCTCATATCACCTTTGTCTCATTAGTTAGTTTGTCCACCTCTTTGTTTACATTATTTACCCTTGTGTTGTTTATATATCCTTGCTCATATATTTGTAATATCTCATTGCTAGGATATATTCATTAGTTCATATTGCTCATCCTAGCTCATATATATTATTGTATTTCATTCTTGGTAGGATAACTTGTTAATTAATTTTAATTGGCATAAAATCGGATTAGATTAGCATAAGACCCTAATCACCCCCCTCTAGGGTCTAACAATTGGTATCAGAGCTTGGTGCTCTTTGATTTAAAGACTAATCGCCTTGAGTTAAAGATCCAATTTATATTATTTGTGTTAATCTAGTTATGATTGCATTTGTCTTGCTTGCATATATTCACATATATATCATGAATATAAATGTATTTCGTTTAGGCTATGAATCAAATGTTGCTCCTAATTTTATTAATTTTTCCTATGCACAATGGGCTTCTAGATTTAAACTATTTGTGCAATCTAGAAATATCTACTTATGAGAAGTTATTGATTGTGCTTATATTATGCCCACATTGGAGAAATCCAAGTGGAGCAATCATGATAATAAAATGTTTACAATGAACAAGCTTTTGTTAGAATTTTTGCTTAATGCTTTTGACTCATCCCTTTCTAACAAATTCTTTGGAAATTTATTAAAGCACATCAAGGGGACTTGGAGGCAATCCGACAAGCTTTGGAGGATTCTTCTTCAAGTTCATGTGGAGCATCATGCACACGGCCACAAGAGAATAACTCTTGTGTAGTAAGCGATTCCGATTCCGATAATGATTTATCTATTGATAAACTCGCTTGTGCATATGAAAGATTATCTCATGTCTATACTAAATTGCAAAATAATTTTATTAATCTTAAAAGCAAGCATATTAGTTTAAAATCCGATCCTGAGTCGCTAGCTTCCAAACTTGATATTGTTGTTAAAGAGAATGCTATCTTGAAAGAAAACAATGAGTTATTAAGTTTAGAAAATAATAACATGTCTTCATCTATTGCTAGCTTAACTCATGCTAATAATGATGCCATGATAGAAGTAGAAACTATTAGAAATGAGTTTAGTTTTTTTAAAAATGATCATGTTTCATCTACTTCTATTTCCAATGCTTGTATGCATAATGATAAGTTGAATCATGTGAAAAACCACATATCTTGTTTTGATTCAGCATTAAACACATGCTTTGATAATCATAAGAAACTTATGGACAAGTATGCTAAATCTAGTGCTACACACTATGCACACTTGTATAGCAAAGTTTACAAGTGCTCCATTTGTGATCGTAAACGCCATTTAGCTAAATTTTGCTATAATGCACACAAATATAAAAATGTCAATGCTCCTTGTGCATCTCATCAAGTCTCTTCATCAGATGTACACACACATGTACCCATTGTTCATCATAAGCATGCTAATGTGTATCATTGTGATTTTTGTGGTAGAGTTGTCACTTAGCTAAGTTTTGTTTCGATTTGTGAAAAGTTTCTAAATCGCAAAATATTTCAAGCAGACCAACATTATTTCAAAATGTTTCTCATTTGCAAAATAATCTTAAAAGACCATCTTTATTTGCAAATGTTCCTCGTGCACATCCACATGGTCAACATAACCAAATGCATCCTCTTCATTGCACTTATGCAATCGAATGGGTCATTTGCATAATTATTGCTATGACCGGACCCGTGCACTAAATACGCCCAAATGGAATGGGTCATTTGCATAATTATTGCTATGACCGGACCCGTGCACTAAATACGCCCAAATGGGTTCATAATCCTAGGGCTTTGAGCTTGAATGATAGGGGTCATGTCCCTAAATCTTTTGATACCAAGAGTTCTTGGGTACCAAAACAAATTTAATTTTTATACCAAGAATTTTAGTGTTTTTCTTTCTCTTTTTCTTGGTTTTGAAAAATTATACTTTAAACTTTTGAACATGAAAACAATTTTTTTTTGGGTCAAATTCTCTTGTTTTCATGATTATTGGTTTTGTTTTGATGAGAGATTTGTATTTATATAACCCTCCGGGTTTATTGGGTGTTTATTGGATGCTAGAATGATTATATGGGTTGGAACAAGCTTAAGAGCTTGATATATTATTGCCTCTCTTGAAATTATTTTGTCAAAGATTTTGTTTTGAACTGTTGCTTTGAATTCATTATATTTCACTTATATGATGGTATTTATATGTTTGCGCTCATGGATCATCTATTTGTGTCTTATAATGTATTCTATATGTGGTTTGATCAAGTTCTACAAAGAAAGTTTTCTTTATTGATAAAACATTGTTCTTGGACTTAAATCTTGATTTATGATTTCATTTGGTTGATTTGTTTTCATTGGAAAACTTTTTGCGTGATTCTCGTGTTCTATCTTTTGATTTCATAAATCTATTTTTATACACTAAGTTTTTATTTATGCTTTGAGACACACCATTTCAATAATACATCCACATGTGTTCTCTTTATCTTGATATATGTGAGTAATTTTTAGCAGGTTTTTATCTGTGGGGCTGGGTCCGGGCCCGGGCCGGGGCCCGACCGGGCCGGGCCGGATTTTTTTATTTTTTTTAAATTTTAAAAAAACAATAAAACATAAAAATTACATAAAAATTATATTTATATAATAGTATATATATATATTTATACTCTTATATAAATATAATTATATATGTACATATAAGTTTATGTTTATATATATGTATAGTCGTATAGATATATAAATATATATTTATACTCTTATATGTATTTATACTATTATATAAATATACTTATATATGTATAATATATGTGTATATATATTTATACTATATAATTACTAATATATGTATACATAAAGTATAACTTATATACTAAGAGAAAGAGTATAAATATATATATAAGAAGAGCAACTTTACATATATATAATATTAAAGATATAAACATATATAAGAAGAAATCTTTATATTTATAATATACGTATATACAAGTACCAAAGTATTCATATCAGTTTCAATACGAAAAATTCAAGAACCTGGGGCCGCCACCCCCCCCCCCAAATGTATATGTATATTTATATAACACACACACTAACACACATATCATATAGTATACATAAACAAATTGGTATATCTAGATATAATTACATAACAAATTGTATTATAGCATAAACACAACCCACACACACACAAACCACATAATAATATACATAAATATATATAAAGATATAACATATTATAGAGAGAGATATACTTATATCTTATATATACTATATACAATAGGCCAAAGTATTCATGTCATTCAGAATATGTAATTGTATATATATAATACACACACCCGATTCTAACACCATAACATTTTAACATAAACCAAATTGTAATCTTATAGTTGAATACATAAACAAATTGTATTCTAGCTAACACACACAACACACACATATAAACTTATATAGACACACATATATAACATATATAAGTGAGAGTATACTTATATATATATATAATATATATAGAATATATATAATGTATATATATATGAAGATATATACATAAAAAAGAGAGTATACAATAATACTTATATAAGAGAGTAACACCTGTATATTGTATATATATAGCTATTACATATATATATAATATATAAGAAAATAACTTATTATAGCTATAGTCCTCAAGAGGAGAGAGTATATTAGTATATACTATAACATATATATACATAATATAGAGAGAGTGTAACCCGTATACTTATATATACTTATAGCCATATATTAGGAGAGCATAATTATACATATATATATTATTAAAGAGAGTATACTTTAATATACATTCTATCTAAAAGAGTATTTCATATATAATAAATCTAATTAGTAATATATAATATAATATTTAGTATATATATAATATATATTAATATATAATATATTATATATATACATTATACATATACATATATTTAATATACATATATTATACATATAAGAAAAAAAATTAAAAAAAAACACGTGCCGAGGGCCAGGGCGGCCCGGGCGCGGGCGCTCGACGGACCGGCCGACCGCGGGGCCGGCTCGGTTCGGCCCGGACCCGCCAGGGCCGGGGGTTTTTTGGACACTATTAATGTGTTCTCATTATCTTTTTGTATGTGAGAGTTATATTTAGCATTTTTTTAATCTATACTTTCTCACATATGTATGCCTTAGCATTCATTTCATACATTCATGAGGCATTTTGATAGGAGGAGCAATCCCTATATCTTTCTATGTGTTATACTCACCCATGCATATTGTTAGGGAGAGCTTTCGCTCTCTTATTCCTTTTGTCCCCTTTTTGATGTTGTCAAAGGGGGATAAATATTGTGAGTATATTCTTTCTTGTTTATATGCATGATATATTATACTTTGTATCTTCATTTCCTTTCATGCATATATCCTTTTTGTAAATTGTTTGTCATCATCAAAAAGGGGGAGATTGTTAGCCTTCTTGTTTTGATGATGTTTAACAAACAATTTACTTCTAATGTTGTTTGTCTAGTGTTTGTGTTTTCGTATTTATTCGAGGCAAACAACGAGTTGGAGGTTGGATGGATTGTGCCATAACGATCATATCAAATGGAGGATGACGGATATAGTGGTTGAAGTAATGCAATTCAAGTTCAAGATCCAAGTCCAAGTTCAAGATCCGCAAGTGTACCAAGTCAAGCTTATTGAAGATCAAGATCAAGCTTGGGTAATTTAGTTTAGGTTTTATATTAAGTGTGTTTGATACTCTAAGCTCAATCATATACACACATACATGTATTTGCTTTTATATATATATATAGTCATATATATAAATACATGTTTTGATTTTCAAGTTTAAATATGAAACAAATACATATTTATATATATACATGTTTTTTTTCATATGGTTAAGTTGTTTTGGTTTAGTTATGTAGATATGAAACAATATATATCTTCATATACACTTTTATTTGTTTTATATTCTATTGTATTTAGAAAATATTGTGTTTATAGATTGAAGACTTATTCACACTATTTTCATATCTCGTATAATGTCTACAAATCCATTCTAAAGTGTTTCCAAGTTGTTTAAACTCGTTTTTGGAAAAATCAAGTTTTTTTGTTCATGTACGTGCATGTGTTCGTACATATTTTTACAAAACAGATACGTATTCACAATTGGGAAATGAAATTTGAAAAATTTCTTTGTTTACATGTTTATATTCATATATACAAACATTTTCCCAAGTTTTACTAATTTTGGAGTTGTTTTGTTATTTTCAATTGAATTTACAAAAATGAGTTTTCAGCAGTTTTTTAGAAACTATTTATCTATGTTCAAACATTTATTTCTCTCAACTGAGAAGTGATTATTCAGAAATTCTTTCTCTAACATATTCATTGACATGTCTAAACCTTCCCTCAAAATTTCATGATTTTTGGAGTTGATTTACTATTTTTAATTGATTTTACAAAATCAGATACGTAAATTTCCAGAATCTGTCAAAACTTGAAAATTGCTTGTGCACGTTGCTACAGTACGGTCGCCCGCCACGGTCGATCGTGCTACAGTGTGGTCGACCGTGGCGGTCGATCGTGCGTAGTCTAGAGAGCAGTTTTTGTAGTTTTTTTTCTCGCGGATGACCGTGACGGTCGACCGCAAATGTTACCGTTGCACAGTAACGGCTAGTTGCTGATTTTTGTTTTTTAGTGGGTTTTTGGGGTTTTTGGGGCTGGTTTCTTCAAGCCTATATATACCTCTTTGCTAAAACTATTTTCAACCAACTAGAGAGAGTTTTAAACAAGTTTTAAAAGAGATTAAAAGTTTGTTTAGTTTGTTTTAAGTTTGGGGTTTTTGTTTACAAAGGAGGAAGCTTGCGTTGTCAATTGAGGGATTCATTCTCAATCTTTTTCATCCTCTCCTTTGTGTTTATAGAGAAGTTTTTCTAACTCTTTTCTCTAGCAATTCTATTATTGATTTTCATATTCTTATTAATGCTAGTTTGCTAATTGAGTTAGATCTTATTTCACTCATTGTTTACACACACCCACCTGAGCTTATCGTATTTTCATACATAGTATATTTGGATTGGTGAGAGTTGTAACAATTGAGTGTGAGCTTTCATTGTGTTCTCACCCATATTAGAGAAAAATCATTTATTGTAATCGTGCTTAATTGTGAGATCACTTTGTAATACACTTGTACACCAAGAGAAGTGTGTGGCGAGAGTCGGGGATCGTCCCAAGAGGAGTGACGTCGGTTGACGAACCTAGGGAGAGGTTGTAACCGAGCACTTGAGGGAGACACGTCTAGTTCAACACTTGAGAGGTTGTAGAGTGGGATAATAAGAGTGTGTTAGTTGTAGAGTTTTCGGCAAACTAGAAAACCGTATTGTGTGGTGTAAACGTTATTCGGGTGAACGTAGAAAACCCGGTTGTGATAGTGGATTTCTCTCCGATAGTGGGGAACGGAGACGTAGGACGGAAGGTTCGAACTCCGTGATCATTTGATTGTGTTTGTGTGTGCTTTGGTGTTCATTTATATTTGTGCTCA
The DNA here is from genome assembly GCF_001876935.1 of Asparagus officinalis. NCBI lineage: Eukaryota > Viridiplantae > Streptophyta > Magnoliopsida > Asparagales > Asparagaceae > Asparagus > Asparagus officinalis. The sequence continues at coordinate 62,799 of NW_017972974.1, read as the reverse complement.
TTGCTCATATCGCCTTTGTCTCATTAGTTAATTTGTCCACCTCTTTGTTTACATTATTTACCCTTGTGTTGTTTATATATCCTTGCTCATATATTTGTAATATCTCATTGCTAGGATATATTCATTAGTTCATATTGCTCATCCTAGCTCATATATATTATTGTATTTCATTCTTGCTAGGATAACTTGTTAATTAATTTTAATTGGTATAAAATCGGATTAGATTAGCATAAGACCCTAATCACCCCCCTATAGGGTCTAACAATTGGTATCAGAGCTTGGCGCTCTTTGATTTAAGAACTAATCGCCTTGAGTTAAAGATCCAAGTTATATTATTTGTGTTAATCTAGTTATGATTGCATTTGTTTTGCTTGCATATATTCACATATATATCATGAATATAAATGTATTTCGTTTAGGCTATGAATCAAATGTTACTCCTAATTTTATTAATTTTCCCTATGCACAATGGGCTTCTAGATTTAAACTATTTATGCAATCTAGAAATATCGACTTATGGGAAGTTATTGATTGTGCTTATATTATGCCCACATTGGAGAAATCCAAGTGGAGCAATCATGATAATAAAATGTTTACAATGAACAAGCTTTTGTTAGAATTTTTGCTTAATGCTTTTGACTCATCCCTTTCTAACAAATTTGTTCATTTTGATAGTATTTACAAACTTTAGAAATTTATTGAAGCACATCAAGGGGACTTGGAGGCAATCCGACAAGCTTTGGAGGATTCTTTTGGAGGATTCTTCTTCAAGTTCATGTGGAGCATCATGCACACGGCCACAAGAGAATAACTCTTGTGTAGTAAGCGATTCCGATTCCGATAATGATTTATCTATTGATAAACTCGCTTGTGCATACGAAAGATTATCTCATGTCTATACTAAATTGCAAAATAATTTTATTGATCTTAAAAGCAAGCATATTAGTTTAAAATCCGATCATGAGTCGCTAGCTTCCAAACTTGATATTGTTGTTAAAGAGAATGCATCTTGAAAGAAAATAATGAGTTATTAAGTTTGGAAAATAATAACATGTCTTCATCTATTGCTAGCTTAACTCATGCTAATAATGATGCCATGATAGAAGTAGAAACTATTAGAAATGAGTTTAGTTTTTTTAAAAATGATCATGTTTCATCTACTTCTATTTCCAATGCTTGTATGCGTAATGATAAGTTGAATCATGTGAAAAACCACATATCTTGTTTTGATTCAGCATTAAACACATGCATTGATAATCATAAGAAAGTTATGGACAAGTATGCTAAATCTAGTGCTACACACTATGCACACTTGTATAGCAAAGTTTACAAGTGCTCCATTTGTGGTTGTAAACGCCATTTAGCTAAATTTTGCTATAATGCACACAAATATAAAAATATCAATGCTCCTTGTGCATCTCATCAAGTCTCTTCATCACATGTACACACACATGCACCCATTGTTCATCATAAGCATGCTAATGTGTATCATTGTGATTTTTGTGGTAGAGTTGGTCACTTAGCTAAGTTTTGTTTTGATTTGCGAAAAGTTTCTAAATAACAAAATATTTCAAGTAGACCAACATTATTTCAAAATATTTCTCATTTGTAAAATAATATTAAAAGACCATCTTTATTTGCAAATGTTCCTCGTGCACATCCACATGGTCAACATAACCAAATGCATCCTCTTCATTGCACTTATTGCAATCGAATGGGTCATTTGCATAATTATTGCTATGACCGGACTCGTGCACTAAATGCGCCCAAATGGGTTCATAACCCTAGGGCTTTGAGCTTGAATGATAGGGGTCATGTCCCTAAATCTTTTGGTACCAAGAGTTCTTGGGTACCAAAATAAATTTAATTTTTATACCAAGAATTTTAGTGTTTTTCTTTCTCTTTTACTTGGTTTTGAAAAATTATACTTTAAACTTTTGAACATGAAAACAATTTTTTTTTGGGGTCAAATTCTCTTGTTTTCATGATTATTGGTGTTGTTTTGATGAGAGGTTTATGTTTATATAACCCCCCCTCCCCGGATTTATTGGGTGTTTATTCCCAAATCATATTTACCGGATGCTAGAATGATTATATGGGTTGGAACAAGCTTAAGAGCTTGATATATTGTTGCCTCTCTTGAAATTATTTTGTCAAAGATTTTGTTTTGAACTGTTGCTTTGAATTCATTATATTTCACTTATATAATGGTATTTATATGTTTGCGCTCATGGATCATCTATTTGTGCCTTATAATGTATTCTATATGTGGTTTGATCAAGTTCTACAAAGAAAGTTTTCTTTATTGATCAAACATTGTTCTTGGACTTAAATCTTGATTTATGATTTCATTTGGTTGATTTGTTTTCATTGGAAAACTTTTTGCGTGATTCTCGTGTTCTATCTTTTGATTTCATAAATCTATTTTTATACACTATGTTTTTAAATTGTGTAATAAGACACTTCTTTTATATTAACATATTTATATGTGTTCTCATTATCTTTTTGTATGTGAGTTATATTTAGCACTTTTTTTTAATCTATACTTTCTCACATATGTATGCCTTAGCATTCATTTCATACATTCATGAGGCATTTTGATAGGAGGAGCAATCCCTATATCTTTCTATGTGTTATACTCACCCATGCATATTGTTAGGGAGAGCTTTCGCTCTCTTATTCCTTTTGTCTCCTTTTTGATGTTGTCAAAGGGGGAGAAATATTGTGAGTATATTCTTTCTTGTTTATATGCATGATATATTATACTTTGTATCTTCATTTCCTTTCATGCATATATCCTTTTTGTAAATTATTTGTCATCATCAAAAAGGGGGAGATTGTTGGCCTTCTTGTTTTGATGATGTTTAACAAACAATTTACTTCTAATGTTGTTTGTCTAGTGTTTGTATTTTCCTATTTATTCTAGGCAAACAACGAGTTGGAGGTTGGATGGATTGTGCCATAACGATCATATCAAATGGAGGATGGCAGATATAGTGGTTGAAGTAATGCAATTCAAGTTCAAGATCCAAGTTCAAGCTTCATCCGCAAGTGTACCAAGTCAAGCTTATTGAAGATCAAGATCAAGCTTGGGTAATTTAGTTTAGGTTTTATATTATGTGTATTTGATACTCTAAGCTCAATCATATACACACATACACGTATTCGGTTTTATATATATATATAGTCATATATATAAATACAAGTTTTGATTTTCAAGTTTAAATATGAAACAAATACATATTTATATATATACATGTTTTTTTTCATATGGTTAAGTTGTTTTGGTTTAGTTATGTAGATATGAAACAATATATATCTTCATATACACTTTTATTTGTTTCATATTCTATTGTATTTAGAAAATATTGTGTTTATAGATTGAAGACTTGTTCATACTATTTTCATATCTCGTATAATGTCTACAAATCTATTCTAAAGTGTTTCCAAGTTGTTTGAACTCGTTTTTGGAAAAATCAAGTTTTTTTGTTCATGTACGTGCATGTGTCCGTACATGTTTTTACAAAACAGATACGTATTCACAATTGGGAAATGAAATTTGAAAAATTTCTTTTTTTACATGTTTATATTCATATATACAAACATTTCCCTAAGTTTTACTAATTATGGAGTTGTTTTGTTATTTTCAATTGAATTTACAAAAACGAGTTTTCAGCAGTTTTTCAGAAACTGTTTATGTGTGTTCAAACATTTATTTCCCTCAACTGGGATGTGATTATTTGGAAATTATTTCTCTAACATGTTATATACATATCTAGAACCTTCCCTCAAAATTTCATGATGTTTTGAGTTGATTTACTATTTTTAATTGATTTTACAAAATCAGATACACAAATTTCTAGAATCTGTCAAAACCTGAAAATTGCTTGTGCACGTTGCTACAGTGCGGTCGACCGCCTCGGTCGACTGTGCTACAGTGTGGTCGACCGTGGCGGTCGACCATAAGTAGGTTTTTATAGTTTTTTTCTCACGGTCGATCGTGACGGTCGACCGCAAATGCTACCGTTGCACAGTAACGGCTAGTTGCTGATTTTTTTTTTTTAGTGGGTTTTTGGGGTTTTTGGGGTTGGTTTCTTCAAGCCTATATATACCTCTTTGCCATAACTATTTTCAACCAACTAGAGAGAGTTTTAAACAAGTTTTAAAAGAGATTAAAAGTTTGTTTAGTTTGTTTTAAGTTTGGGGTTTTTGTTTACAAAGGAGGAAGCTTGCGTTGTCAATTGAGGGATTCATCATTAATCTTCTTCATCCTCTTCTTTGTGTTTATAGAGAAGTTTTTCTAACTCTTTTCTCTAGCAATTCTATTATTGATTTTCATATTCTTATTATTGCTAGTTTCCTAATTGAGTTAGATCTTATTTCACTTATTGTTTACACACACCCACTTGAGCTTATCGTATTTTCATACATAGTATATTTGGGTTGGTGAGAGTTATAACAATTGAGTGTGAGCTTTTATTGTGTTCTCACCCATATTAGAGAATAATCATTTATTATAATCGTGCTTAATTGTGAGATCGCTTTGTAATACACTTGTACACCGAGAAAAGTGTGTGGCGAGAGTCGGGGATCGTCCCAAGAGGAGTGGCGTCGGTTGACGAATCTAGGGAGAGGTTTTAACCGAGCACTTGAGGGAGACACGTCTTGTTCAATACTTGAAAGGGTGTAGAGTGGGATTACAAGAGTGTGTTAGTTGTAGAGTTTTCGGTAAACTAGAAAACCGTATTGTGTGGTGTAAACATTATTCGGGTGAACGTAGAAAACCTGGTTGTGATAGTGGATTTCTCCCCGAGAGTGGGGAGCGAGGACGTAGGACGGAAGGTCCAAACTCTGTGATCATTTGATTGCGTTTGTGTGTGCTTTGGCGTTCATTTATATTTGTGCTCATTGCTTATATCGCCTTTGTCTCATTAGTTAGTTTGTCCACCTCTTTGTTTACATTATTTACCCTTGTGTTGTTTATATATTGCTCATATATTTGTAATATCTCATTGCTAGGATATATTCATTAGTTCATATTGCTCATCCTAGCTCATATATATTGTTGTATTTCATTCTTGCTAGGATAACTTGTTAATTAATTTTAATTGGCATAAAACACTAACCCCCCCCCCCCCCCTCTACGGTCTAACATTTGTAAATTTTGCTGTACATGTGTACTTAGCACGCATATTCATAAGGTTCTTATGGTTGCCAATGCATTTAGTTAAAGTTGAATCTAAAGAGGAAATACAGTTTTTAACATTATTCAACTCATCATTAGTCACATTAACATTGACATTAGAAGTAGAACAAATATGATCATTTTTGAAAGAATTAAGTTCATTTCTAATAGTTTTTACTTCTAACAAGGCATCACCTTTCTCATGAGTTATGTTAGTGTAGGCGTATAAAACTGCCTATGGGTCCCTTAGCACAGCTCAGCACGGTGATTCGACAAACCAACGAACCATCGGGCGATATATCCAAACACGAACGTCAGTCCACAACACCGAAGCCAAGTGACACGCAACGAAGCGGATTAATGAGGCGACAAGGTTAACGAATCGCACGCAAGCAACAGAATGCATCCATTCGCGTACGGAATCAAGCTAACGATTCGGGGAGTCAACGAGTCATTCAACCATAGAATGGATTCGAACTCAAACGCCAAGGCGGATTTACTACCAAATCAGGATCCGGACACCAAATAAGAGTCCAGATCAACAGTAAAGCTCGGGTAAACCGATAAACCGTGAAACCGGATGACGGACGACGCGGCGAACACCCGAAAAGAGGCTCGGAAACCAAGTCACCAGATCTGGGCCCAGATCCGCTTTCAGAGGCTATAAATAGAGGGCTATGGGCTCATTTATGAAGGGTGGGAATTTTGGAGCCGAAACTCTGCTGGATTGAGAACTCACCCTCGGATTTTCAACTTAGAAGACTCGGACTCTCAGATCTGGTTCTTGGCGATCATCCATGCCAAATAAGGTAGGAGTTCGAGAGAGATCAGATCTGAGATCTGCACGGTTTCCCTCCGGATCAAAGCTTGGCCTTTGATCCCGAGAAGAGTCTCGATTTCGCTTGGTCGATTTCGATAACTACGGGCTATTATTTCCTTGGTGAAATAATCCCCTCGGCTGTTATTTCCTTCGTGAGATAACACCCGTCGTACCGTGTAGATCCGACCGGATCTAGATTGTGCGGTGGTCCACGGATTAACCCCGGCACAGGCAAAGAACCAACAAAAGCGAGAGACCGCAAAACAGGATCTCGCGATTCGTTCGACATAAAAGGAAAGTTGTAATTTTCATTTTCTTTTGATTTTATTGTAACCGGATCTTATAAAAAGACCGGATCTTTATAACCGATAAACTGTTAACAAAGGAATCAATGGAATCAGCAAAGAAAATAATTTTTCCCGCGAACAATCTGGCGACCACAGTGGGAGCCGACGATCTCGCTGCCGAGATCGATGCGTCGCAGCCGCGGATCTCGATCCCGGTCGAAGAGGAGATCGAATATGAATTCGATCAACAGAAGTTCGAGGAGTATCTGTCATCCTCGTCCGTATCGACCTCCCCCCGCAAGTCCAAGAAGTTCTCCTCCAGGAGAAAGGTACGTTGGTACGAAGAAGTTGAAGCTACCAACGACGATCTCACCCCGATTAACGCCAAAGCTGCGTCGGGTGAGGCTCCACCAACCTCCAACCAGATCAAGCTGGTTCCAACCAATTCCTCCGTCACCAAAGGAGCGGTGACCCTCTCAAAGAGAGCCCGCCAAAGGCAACGCCAACGCTTGGCCAAAGAATTCGCCAAAGCGATGGAGTCCACCGACGGAGTCCGCTACAACGCGGATCTGAAGAACAAGAGAGGCAAACAGCCTCAACAACAGATGAACGGCGCCTCTTCCAAGCCGCCAACAATGGAATGGGTCCGTGTCAAACGGAATCGTTCGACCAAGCGCCGCGCAATGTCAGCGCAGGCACGGGCTCAAGTCCAAGAAGCCCGTAGAAGACTGCAGAAGGAGGTGGCCAAGAAGCCGCCACCAACCCGCCAAGTATGGAAGCCGAAGTCTGAAGCGGCGATTCAGGCTAAGGCAAAATCGTTGCAGCCTTCGAAGCAAGGTCAACCTTTGGCGAATCAACCAAAGTCGCCGGTAATCCCAGTAGCTACTCCAGGAGATCCCGTGGAATCATCCGGAAGGAGAAAGTCAGTCTTGGAGCGCCTCGGTCCAATTCCCGATGAACGAGGCAAAGCTCCAGTTCAAGAGCGTTTGGGCCCGATGAAGAAGCCCCGAACGACTCAACACGCTGGGGGTCGCCGCCACCTCCAACATGACAAGGAGCTCAAGGAAGCTGCGCGCGCTAATTTGCGCATCGAAGTCCAAGAGCCCGCTGAGAATTCACACCCAAAAAGGCATGTCTCGAGGCGCGTGACTCTTGAGAGCCCTAAGAAGGCAGTTCACCCTCAGAAGGAAACGTTGTCGTCTGATGACGATAACATTATGCCTGAGAAATCGTGCCGACACGCGATAGGTTACTCCGACCTTCAAACCGACGAGTTGTACTATCGTGATGGGAGCACGAGGAAAACCAGGAAGAGGAGTCCCCGAGGACCAGAAACTCAATGCCCCTGTTCCAAACTCATTCGGGCAGTATTGTCTGAGTGCAACTGTATCAAGGCGGTCCCCGAAAGAGTTTCAGTTTTCGAAAGCCTCAGTACCGAAACGCCGAAACCAAGGCCTAGGCGTTTCCGACGAAGAAGAAGGATAGTTGAAGACAGAGAATTCCCGAGGGTCACCATCAATATGACCAGCAAAAGGACATCGACGCGGGATAATCCCAAGTTAATTTCGGAAATACCCCGACGTGTAACCCGTCTACAGTCTAGAGCTATCATACGAGGAACTTATGGTAGGATTCAGATAAGATTACCATCAGAAGATGAAGAATCGGATCCCTGCTCTGCGATTGCATCGGACAACACGGTATCCAGCGAGGGACAACCCCGCGAGGCACTCATGATAAGTGCAGAACAATTGGCCAAGATGCTCGAAGAGGCCATGGCCAAACAGCAGGAGAGTTTCAGGTTCGAAATGCAGATGGCCATGCAGAACATGAGAGAAATGCATGACCAACAAATCCAGGCATTGACGAACCAGCAAGGCGAGCCAAGTCGTCGTAACCAGATTCATCAGGAAGATGAGGACACAAATGCGAACGAGACTCATAATGCCAATAATCCTCCCGTCAATGCAGGGGGTGGTAATGAGAATGCTGATGAAGACTCAGGTGAAAACCTGAAGATTAAAAATCTCGAGAGCAAAATCAATACGTGGATTTCCGCTCAAGAAATGAAGAAGACGGGCATCCCTTGTCCATACCCACGAGAATGGGAATCAATCCCCTATCCGGCGAAGTTCAGTCTGATTAACTTCATGCTGTTTGATGGGAAGGGTTCACCCACTCAGCATTTGATTTACTTCAAATCGCACCTGGGTGTTATCTCTGGTAATGAGCCTCTGGGCCAACTTCTTCGATGACGACACCGAGATATCTATCGGATCATTGCTCGATGAGAAGCAGAAGGACGGGGAGTTAGTCGACACCTTCGTCAAGAGGTTCCGGAACAAGGCGATGAACTGTCGGGACCCGATCACTGAGGAGTTCATCCTCCAGACATGCCACAACAACCTTTCGCTGGACGTGTTGGAAGCAATGGGCACAGCACCGTCCAAAACGTGGCAGGATCTGAAAGTCCGAGGAGAGCAAGCTGAACGTTTCCTCCGAAGGAAGAAGGCCGAGAGGAACCTACCGACGGCTAATCCTCTGGACTCAAACTTCGCCTCTCGTGGTAAGGGCAAAACACCTGCAGCTACTGGTGGTGCTAATCAAGCGTCACAACAGCAATCCCGAAGGCAGCAAAAGACTTCGGGTCCGAGACTCCAAAGAGAGTATTCCTTCAAGGACGAAGACGTTCCAGCCATCTTCGAATCCCTCCTTGGAAGCAACAAGATCAAGCTACCACCTATCACAAATCAGGAGGAAGCTGACAACACTACGGACCCAAAGTACTGTGCATACCATAGGAGGGTCGTTCATCACACCAAGGAGTGCTTTGCTCTTAAGAATAGCATCCAAACCTTGGTTAAAGCCGGTGTTATATCGCTCAATTAAGTCGAAACAATACTCCGACAAGTATAAGAGTATAAACTGCTTCTCAACACTCCGATAAGTATAAGAGTATAAACTGCTCCTTTCTAGACTCCAAAGAGTATACGAGTATAAACTGTTTCTCAATCCTCCAACAGGTGCGAGAGGTTAAACTGCTTCCTTACATACTCCAACAGGTATATGAGTCTAAACTGTTTCCTTTCTTTCACGGGAAGTTCCTGGAGAATACTATACCTGATATTCTTAAGGATAACCCGGACACCCAACTGAGTACAATACCAGACCCAGTTTTGCAAGAAAGCTGGGGGTGGATGATTCATGTAACGGGAAGTTCCCAAGAGAAATTCATATAGTGTATTCTTAGGGATATCCCGGTCACCACAGTAAGGTGATGAATAAGAAACTCCCATTCAAATTCTCACCACTCTCATTGCTAGAGTCTGGACATAATATTCGGAATTGGTCAAACCTTTCTACAGTTAGGACCAAAACCAAAACCCCCTCTCGATTCCCCCAATGAACGAGAGGTCCACAAATCAAGCGATCAAACCTTCCTATAGTTAGGATCGTCTCAAACCTCCCAATTGGTCCAACCTTCTTACAGTTAGGACCACAGTCAAAATCCCCTCTCGATTTCTCCAATGAACGAGAGGTCCACTTTCAAATCGAGTGATCAAACCTTCCTACAGTTAGGGTCACCTCAAACTCCTGCTTGGTCAAACCTTCCTACAGTAAAGACCAAAACAACAATTCACTCTCGATAAATGAGAAATTCACCTTTAGTTCGGTAATCAAACCTTCTAACAGTTAGGATTATCCAAATTTTTCGATTCTCGGAGTGTAGGTCCCACTCCTAGTTTCATCTTTCTGGATTCTGGGGATGGAGATCCCACCTCGAGTCTCCTTTTTAAACTGGAAATAGAATATAAAATTCTTCCTTTCCAGAATCAAGGAATAGAATATAAAATTCTTCCTTCCTTGTATTCGGGTTCACCTTCACCCTAAAAGAAGACCGGGAAATAGAATATAAAATTCTTCTTTTCCCGCATCAACCTTTTTCAAGAATTTGTCGATCTAGGATTCATCCTAGGAAGTTTATCCCGAATCCTAAGCAGGGATAAGTCTGCGCCTAACACGCGCTGCCGGCTTAGTCTTTTTCCGTAGAAAAAGACACCAGAGCTTGATTCTGGGGCATTCTATCCTGAAACCTAAGCAAGGATAAGTCTGCGCCTAACCTGCGCTGCCGGTTAGTTCTTAACCGTTAAAAGGAACACCCATTCACATATTCAACATTGTGGTAGGTTGTTATTAATAACACCAAAATCCATGCCTTACACGCGTGGGGAATTTCATCCTGAATCCTAAGAAAGGATATGCCGACGCCTAACACGCGTCGCCGGTTTAGTCTTTCCCCGTAGAAAAAGACACCAGAGTTCGATTCTGGGGTATTTTATCCCGAAGCCTAAGGAGGGATAAGTCAACGTTTAATACACGTTGCTGGGTAGCCTATTCCCATGACAACGGCGAAGTCTATGTATTCAAAGTCATAGCAACAAGTCTTAGAGGATTCAGTCTCTAAGCACAACGTTACATGCGGAACGGATTTAGACAATTCGCATGCTAGCCCGACTCAAACGGTAGTCGGTAAAGGCTAATCAAATCCGTTAAAGGCTTGGGGTTAGCCAAAAATCCTAAAGTCAACGCCTAACACGCGTCGCCGGGTAGTCTATTCCCGTGAGAAAGACGAAGTCTACGTATTCGAAGTCGTAGCATCAAGTCTAAGGGAGTTCATTCCTTTAGCACAACGTCACATGCGGAACGGACTTAAGACAATCCGCATGTAAGCCCGATTCAAACGGTAATCGGTAAAAGCATGACAAATCCGTTGAGGGCTGAGGATTTGCCAAAAATCCTAAGTCAACGTCTGATACACGTTGCTGGGTAGTCTATTCCCGTGAGAAAGACGAAGCCTACGTATTCAATATCGTAGCACTAAAAGGGTTAACTCTTTTAGCATAACGTCACATGCGGAATGGACTTAAACAATCCGCATGCTAGCCCGACTCAAACGGTAGTCGGTAAAGGCTTATCAAACCCGTTGATGGCTGAGGGTTTGCCGAAAATCCTATAAATACGAGAGTCACTAACGCATCGGCTTCATTAGTTGGTCTCGTGGCTTGAGCATCCGACGACATTCGAAACCCTAGGGTCAACGCCGGTCAACACATAACCCTAGGTCAACGTCAGTCAACGCGTTGCGATCAAAAAGTCAACGTACGACGTTCAAAACCCTAAGGTCAACGCAGGATAACGCAAAACCCTAAGGTCAACGCGGACAACGCGTAACCCTAGGACAACGGCAGTCAACGCGTTGCGATAAAAAAATCAACGTACGACGTTCGAAACCCTAGGGTCAACGCCGGTCAACGCGTAACCCTAGGTCAACGCTAGTCAACGCGTTGCAATCAAATAGTCAACGTACGACGTTCGAAACCCTAGGGTCAATGCCGGTCAACGCGTAACCCTAGGTCAACGTCAGTCAACGCATTGTGATCAAACAGTCAATGTACAACGTTCGAAACCCTAGGGTCAACGCCGGTCAACGCATAACCCTAGGTCAACACCGATCAATGCGTTGCAATGAAAAAATCAATACTCCAAAAAGTATACGAGTATAAACTGCTTCTTAATACTCCAATAAGGTATATGAGTATAAACTGTTCCCTATTTTTGGTTGAGAAGTTCTTGGAGAATATTTTTCTAAAAATATTCTTAAGGATAACTCAACAACACTACGCCGGATAACGCGTCGCATATATGGACTCAACGCCAACAATCGATGGTCAGTTCTATGTTGAACCAACAAGCACGAGATAAGGATCAGAAAATCAGGAATCGACTGCAAGTCCAAAATTCCGACAACGGTCAGACAATAAATACAGCACTGGAACCCTTACAGACATTCGACAAAGCACCGAATGGTCTGCAGGATTGAAGGAATCAAGAACAGAAGCCATTCCAAGGTCCCGTTACACCGACTGAAGGTTGGGACAATCATATCCAAAGTATTCCAGACTCTTCTATAAAAGAACGAGGCTGAAATACTTTGGAGGGGGTATCTGTAGGCGTATAAAACTGCCTATGGGTCCCTTAGCACAGCTCAGCACGGTGATTCGACAAACCAACGAACCATCGGGCGACATATCCAAACACGAATGTCAGTCCATAACACCGAAGCCAAGTGACACGCAACGAAGCGGATTAACGAGGTGACAAGGTTAACGAATCGCACGCAAGCAACGGAATGCATCCATTCGCGTGCGGAATCAAGCCAACGATCAACAGTAAAGCTCGGATAAACCGATAAACCGTGAAACCGGATGACGGACGACATGGCGAACACCCGAAAAGAGGCTCGGAAACCAAGTCATCGAGGCGGCTCACCGAGCCACCAAGGTGGCTCACGTGGCCTGAGCACCAAGTGGTGGCTCCAGGCGAGCCACCTAAGTGGTCCTCAGATGGCCGCAGCCACCTTGGGCGGGCTCGGCCACCTTGGGGATGGCTCACGGCCACCTCCGAGCCACCAATTGGTGGCTCGGAGCCGACGCCACCTCCTTGGTGGCCTCCGCGGCCACCAAGGTGGTCGGCCGAGCCACCTCTTTGGTGGAACTCAAAAAAAAGCAGTGGCCGAGCAACACAAGAGTGGCTTTGGCCACCTCTCCTTTCCGACGCGCAGGAATACTGCGGCCCACGCATCTGAGCCCAGATCCGCACTTATCATTTGCCTAATAAATAGAGGAAGGAAAAAAAAAAAAAATAAAAAAACCAAAAAAAAAAACAAATAAATCAAAGTAAAACAAGAGGTGGGCTCATTGTTTTGGAGGTTGGTTTTTTGGAGCCGAAACTCTGCTGGATTGAGAACTCACCTTCGGATTTTCAAACTTAGAAGACTCGGACTCTCAGATCTGGTTCTTGGCGATCATCCACGCTAAATAAGGTAGGAGTTCGAAAGAGATCAGATCTGAGATCTACACGGTTTCCCTCCGGATCAAAGCTTGGCCTTTGATCCCGAGAAGAGTCTCGATTTCGCTTGGTCGATTTCGATAACTACGGGCTATTATTTCCTTGGTGAAATAATCCCCTCGGCTGTTATTTCCTTCGTGAGATAACACCCATCATACCGTGTAGATCCGACCGGATCTAGATTGCGCGGTGGTCCACGGATTAACCCCAGCGCAGGCAAAGAACCCACAAAAGCGAGAGACCGCAAAACAGGATCTCGCGATTCGTTCGAAATAAAAGGAAAGTTGTAATTTTCATTTTCTTTTGATTTTATTGTAACCGGATCTTATAAAAAGATCGGATCTTTGTAACCGATAAACTGTTAACAAAGGAATCAATGGAATCAGCAAAGAAAACAATTTTTCCCGCGAACAGTTAGTAATATTTAAAATTAAAGAATCATGATCCAATATTAATTTTTCTTTATTTTCTTTGAGGATCACATTTTCTTTAGCAATAATATCAAACTTAGAAGCTAATAAATCATGACTGGATTTCAAGTTCACATGCTTACTTTTTAAATATATAAAGTTAAGATGCAATTTGTTGTAGGCATGCATTAAATATTCATATCCACAAGCGAGTTCATTAATAGATAAATCATTATCGGAATCGAACTCATATACCTCACTAGGGTTATCGCCTAGTGGCCGTGTGCATGATGCTCCACTCTCACTTGAAGCGGACTCAACTGGAATGTGTTAGAGTTCCTCCAAGTTATCATGATGTGCTTCTATATGTTTCCATAATTTATAAGTACTATCAAAATGAGCAAGCTTATTAGAAATAGATGAGTCAAAAGCATTTAATAAAAATTCTAACAATATCTTCTTCATTGTAAACATTCTTTTATCTTCATCGCTCCACTTGAATTTCTCCAATATAGACATAACATAAGCATAATCAATAATTTCTTATAAATCAAAATTCTTAGATCTAAAAAAAAAGTTTAAATCTAACACACCATTGAGCATAAAAAAATTTATAAATTTTGGAGCAATATTAATGGTATAGCCTAAACTAGGTACACCATGCATATCCATAATTATAAATGCAAGCAAGATAAAATTAATCTCAAAACTAGATTAGCAAAAGCAAAGTGAGGATCTTTGACTCAAGGCGATTAATCCACAAATCAAACAGCACCAAGCTCTGATACCAAATAAAATTACCCTAGAGGAGGGGGGGGGGGGAAATAGGGTAATTACCCTAGAGGAGGGGGGGGGGGTAAATAGGGTATATGCTAATCTAATCCAATATTAATACCAATTTAAAAACTTATTAACAATCTATCCAAGCAAGTATGATATTCAACAAGTTATAAGAAAAGATATGTAATTAAACAAGGGTTAATAAACATGAGCAAAATATGCAAATGAGATAGTGTGCAAATAACAATCGCAAACACATAATATGACCATGGAGTTTGGTCACCCTCGACCTACGTCTCCATTCCCCACTCTCGAGAAGAATCTCCACTATCTCAATCGGTTTTCAACATCTCCGAAAATGTTTACAACTCACACAATCGGTTTTGTAGCTCACCAAAAACTTTCATAAATCATATATTTGTAATCACACAATACACCCTCTAAGTATTGGGCTAGCCCGTGTTAATTTCCTCAAGTGCATGGATTTACCACTTCTCCCTAGGCTTTACTACCAATGTCATTCCTCTTGGAATAGACCCAATCTCTCCCAACTGTAAGTACTCTTGTTTTGATGATGATTTACAAACCCCATTATTAGTGCTAATTATTTGTTGAGTGATATTGTATAGATTATATTTTTGTCAAGTAATATAGCGCCATTATTGGAGGATTAGGTGGAATATGAGCTACAACAATGATATCTAAGGAGGTGGAGGCAAGTTGATGAAGACAAGCTTTCAAGAACAACTTACACAACAGAAGCATCATCAACATATGAGCAAATATCAAGACTCAAGCATTGTATTCATATGTGAGAGAGATTTATATTTTATTTGTCATTGAGTAGATAAAACTTGAAGCTATTGGGGTTCACACATACACACACTTATAAAAACATGTTTTTGACTATTTTTGAAAAATGATAAGTTTTTACAATTGAGAATTTATTTTTCAATAATTTCCTTTCTAACATGTTTATATTCATGTTTATATATAATTCCCAAAGTTTTAAAAATTTTAGGATTTATTTGATATTTTATTTTTAATTTACAAAATCAGATTTTCTACTATAATTAGATTTCTGGATGTATCTGTTTTCGGTTGACTGGGCCTTGCCCGTCGGTCGACCGACCAGAGAGCTAGTTTTCATTACCCTGTAGATAGTCACCTTTGGTCAACTAATTTATAATGTGCGGTCGACTGATGACTGAGGATCGGTCGACCGATGACTGAGGGTCGGTCGACCGGAACAACATTTTTGATCGACCGAACCAGTCCCAGATTGCTGAGTCTGCAATAGTCAAATAGTCGATCAACCAGACATGATCCGTCGGTGGACCAGATCTACTGTAACGCTAATTTTTGTTTCAGCCGAATTTTTAGGATTTTGATACTTGTTTCGGATTTGGGCTATTATTTGGGGTTCCTATATATACCTCATTGATCTCTTCACTTCAGTAATCAAGAAAGCAAAGAAAAATCCTTAAGTTTTGTTTCTAAGTGTTCTTGAGCTCAAACTTTCAATTATCATTCTCAAGTGTTTTAAGTGCTTCAAGTTTTTGGTTTCTGGTTTTCACATTCCACAAACCCTTGAGCCTCATTTTACTATCCCTTGATCCTTGCTATAGGATTATTGCGAGAGATTTTCTTTCATTCATCTTGTGATTGTGTGGTGAGATTGATCTCAAGGAGATCATTATGAGGATTATAAGATCTCGACATATTAATTAGGTTTAACCTCCTTAGAGCAAAGATCTAAATAGACTCAACAATGAATGTGCATATGCTTGAAGGCCAATCAACAACTAGACCTTCTTTATTCACCGATAACAATTTTGCATATTGGAAGGCTAGGATGAGAATTTATTTGCGATGCATTGATCTTGACATCCTAGAGATACTAGAGAAGAAATATATTAAAAAACCTAGCAAAGACATGACCAAAAATGAAAGTTATTTGGCTAACCTTAATGTTAAAGCCATGAATGCCTTGATTTGTGGACTCACTCCGAATGAGTATAATAGAGTCTCCACGTGTGCAACCGCACACGAAATTTGTGAGAAACTATGTATGAAGGAACTCCTCAAAACAAAGAGTCCAAAATTAGTAGCCTCATGCATGAATATGAGTTGTTTAAGATGCTTCCAAATGAGTCAATTGATGCTATGTTTTGTCGATTTACTAATATTTGATAATCATATTTTTATTATAATTTTATACCCTCATTATCTATTTTATATGAATAAATATACTACTAATATTTGTTTTCATCTTAATTTATAGGTTAATGAAGAAATAATGAATAAAAGCCCAAAAGACTCTAACTTCCTCATTTTGTAACCTTTTATTGAAGCCTAGAATCAAACAGAGTAGCCTGTAGAAGCCGAAGAAAATCAAAAATCTAATATAAAAATAAATTATATTCAAGATAGTTGGCCGTAAAGAAATGATAATATCTCTCAATCCGAAAAGCGGAATTTAACATATAATATATGAAAATTACCTATCTCGACAAGACGAAGTAATCAATGAAGGCAGAATTTTGATAGGACATCGATGCTAGTATCGATGCTAGCATCGATACCGGCATCGATGATGGCATCGACATTGACAATTCTGTTTTGAATCAAAGGCTAAAATTAGAGGTTTTTGGATAAGCATTTGATCCAAGGGCTCACATTCATTGATATTTACTATAAATAGAGATAG
This sequence comes from Asparagus officinalis, assembly GCF_001876935.1. Taxonomy (NCBI): domain Eukaryota; kingdom Viridiplantae; phylum Streptophyta; class Magnoliopsida; order Asparagales; family Asparagaceae; genus Asparagus; species Asparagus officinalis. The sequence continues at coordinate 45,698 of NW_017972974.1, read as the reverse complement.
AGAGTGAGGGGTTAGGGTGTAGAAAATTTTATAACTCCATTTGGAGAGAAGGGTTACTCTTAATTAAGAAGACCTTCAAAAAATTATAACTTTTTGTTGCAATCAATAAAAGAATTTTCACCACTTTAAATTTTCTTCTCTTTGTTTGATGATGATAATGAAGATGAAGATCAATTTGAAGGTTTGCTTTTATTTTATTTTATTCTTTTATTTTTTATTCCTTTTTAGTAATTTCTTTCTTATTGCTTGTTAGTTTAGATTTACATTCATGTCTTGTAGAGTAGATTTATTTTCTCGTCTTTATTTTATGCATTTTTAATTTATAGAGTAGATTTATTTTCGTGCACCTTTATTTCCTTTGCAATTTAGTTAGATTAATTTCTTGTTCATAGTGTAAAGTTCCTTGTTCTTATTTCTTTTCTTTGTAATTAGTTCTTACTCTTTTCATTTCATTCATTGTTTTTATTTCTTAAGATGTTGAACTAATCCTTGTAGGAATCTTAGAATTGCATGAAATTACCTTTATTTCCTTTATATTGTATGAATTATTCTCTTATGCTTATAATAATCATATATAGGATAATCAACTAGATAACTAATTGATAGAAATTTTTTTTGATAATCAATGCTTATCTTGAGTAGTTTGATAGGTTATGCTTATGAATTCTAGAATTATTATCTAGTTGTTGTTCTTGTCATGAATATTAATTTTTCTTAGATGATAATTTGATAGGTTATATTTTCCTTAAATGGTTTAATAGTTTATACTTAATAAATCTAAAGTAAAATATGATAAAAAGAGAATAGTTCATATTTTGTAATTGAAATTAGCTAGTGGAATTCAATTCTAGATTTCTCATATCTTTAATTGAATCCTTCATCTTTTCTTTCTTGATTTTTCCTTAGTTCTTGATTTTCTATTATTTGTTTCTTGATTTTTATTTCCTTTATTTTTATTTCCTTATAATTTTATTTATTCTTTTATCACATCCACTCTTCATTTCTATCATCTAAAATCATATTTTTTGACTTTTGCACATATTCACAACACAACTCTATCTCTTCACAAACATAAGAACCGAATCTAATTTTCTACTATAAACACCTTACTCGTGGGATCAATAACTTTTTATACTATAACTTGATTAGTTGTGTACTTGCAACTTTTGGTACATATTTATGCCCCACCAAGTTTTTGGTACCGTTACCAGGGAAGGTGCTTAAGTAGGATTTTTTATTATTTTGGTTTTTTAACTTGTGTGTTTTTTTTTTGTGTAAGAACTACTTGGAGATTGAAGATCAAAGATTGGAGATTAAGGAATTGAAGATTTACTTGAGATAAGTCTTCTATCTAGTATTTCCAATTCCACCCTATATTTTGTTCCTCATAATTAGAGACAAATGGGATTTTAAAAAAAGATTGTTTTTGGTCGACCATAATAAAATTCACCCTCCAGTTGAACATTTACTAACAATATAATAAATTCAAACAATATTCCCCTCCTCACATTTGTTTGTTTGTTAAAAAAAGAGATTTTCTTTTTACCATCCTTTTTACTCACTTTTAATTCTTAGGGTTGTATTTCATATAGTTAGTAGGAATTCACCAAGTGATTTGAGCATCTTGATTGGACACATACTTGAAAATATTCTTAAGGGTAATACCCCTTAATCAAGATAAGATGAGGGATTTCATCACCCTTTCCTTAGCCCACAAATTACTAATTCCTCACTACATAAACCCAAGCCTCTTTAAAACTCATTAGACGTTGATCCCTAAGAATTCGAGCTTAATAAGGTATAAGAAATCCCTAAGTGAACAGGTTTAAGTTTTCTTGGATTAGTTGGTGTCTAAGGCAAGATTTAGGGGTTGCATAAGCGCTCTGCAAGAAACGAGGTACTTAATTGATCTCTGATCAACCTCTACTACTATCCTTACCTGGCTAACTAACCGAGTAAAACATTTATCTTTTCACTTAAAGAATTTTTGGTTAGGAGCTGGTCTAGCTGAGTTATGCTTAACCCTAGACTTAGAGTGATTGCAAAGTGATTTTTTTTCTTTTTTCTTCTCTTTATCTAAAAAAACTAACTTTTATGTTTCTTAAAAAAATTTAGAAAAAGAATTTGTTTTTGGTGCATGCAAACTGGGATTAGGGATAATATCAATCGTTTAATCTATTTTGAGCTAATTTTCAAAGACATGACCTATCCTAATCCACCGGTTCTACAAGTTATGTGTTATCAAGAAAGACCAAAAAAAAAGAGATGAGTTTGATTTTAGTTTTGAGGAATTTTTGGTGAGGAGTTGGACTTATTAGAAAAAACAGATTAGGTCTTTGAGAATAAGGAAACTGTGTTGAATACTTTCTTCTTGAACCGACTTTTGAAGAAATATTTCTTGATGAACTTAGATTCTTGGAAAATTAACAACAACCAAATTTTCATACCTCAACCATGAATCTTGGAGTTGAGGAAGTTGTTAAAGAAGAATTGGTTGTTAGAAAGGAAAACTTTACAAATCAAAAGTCTAAGTTCAATAAGGAATTCAAAATGGATGACACTAATAATACCTACCTTACATTGTTGTAAGAATTATTGAACACCCCGGAATGCTTGGAATTTCAGCACATCATTAATTATATCATTTTGAATTTATTTCTAAAATCAGGGGGAAAATTTTTAGCAAGAAGGTATGATTCAATGTAGAATACAATCTCTTCATGTTGAACCCTTCATTCTACATTATTTGCTTTGTTTTATTTCATAATAATAAAAAAGAATTTATTCTTCTCTCATTTGAGAGTTTCTTGTTTAGTTAAAAAAATAAAAAAAGAAAGAAGAAAAAAAGAATTTTTTTTTAAAAAAGAATAAATTTTTGATTTCATCCTCCTCAGACCAAAGGTAATTGTAGATTTTTATCCTCTCAGTCAGCCGACCAAATGTAAGTACTTCACTTCTTATCTGTATTACTTTGTGCATCATAGAATTTACATTGAGGACAATACAAAATTTAGGTGTAGGGGTGGGAATTAGTTATTTTTTTCTCTTTATTATACTCCTTTTTCTTAAAAAAATTCTATAAAAATATTGTCACCTGCCAAATTAATAGAGTTAAGTAATAATTGATTCATTTGATATAGTTTAAAATTTTTAATCCCTAGTGTTATGTACTCAAGTTTACCTTTTATGATAACTCTAAATAAATTTCTTAAGAAATAATTTTCAAAGTAGTATACTTTACTAAAGACTTAACTTAGATATTTAATTAAAATAATAAAATTTTTACATGCTTAACTTAGAGTTGAAAATAATTCTTCAAGTTATCTTGATTTACATATTTTTAGAATATAAACATATAAAAACTAACCTTACAAAAGAAGAGTGCGGAAATGGGCACAAAAAAAAAACTCTTGAATTCAAGGTGATTCTATCTTATAAAGCCTAAGTTGACCGAGTAACTAAGCCCACGAAGTATTTTCATACTTAATGACCTAAGCCCAAATAGGTTGGGATACATTGGCCTAAAACTCGTTAAATGGTCACTTAGAAATGTTAGACCCTAGAGGGGGGGTGATTAGGGTCTTATGCTAATCTAATCCCAATTAAAAGCTAATAAAAATTATGTTGATCAATTTGTTCTTGCAAGAAGAAATATGATATAGATATGAACAATAATGATGAATAGAAAGTACGCTAAGCAAAACACAAATACACGATATGTTTACGAGGTTCGGTCACCACGACCTACGTCCCCGCTCCTCACCTCGAGGAGATATCCACTATCACAATCCGGTTTGGAAGCCGGAACTTCTACACACTCGGTTTACAAGATCACCGAAAACTCTCACACTACACAAACACTATGCAATCACACTTTACACACTAAGTGTAGGAACCTACCCCGTGTCCTCCTCCTTAAGTGCTCGATTACTACCTCTCCTAGGTTTGTCAATCGACGCCACTCTTATTGGATTCGACCCCGTGTCTCGCCTCACACATCTCTCGGTGTACAAGTGTATTACAAGTGATTCTCACAAATAAAAGTTAAATACAAGGATTTGATCTCAAATAACAAGTGAGAACACAATGAAGCTCACACTCACTAAATCACACCTCACAACCCACACTATATGGTATGAAAATATTAAGCTCAATAAGTGTGTGTGATAACAGTGAATGAAACTCAATAAATATAGCTAAATGAAATGAAAATAAAATAATAAGCTATAAAAGAGTTTAGAAGACTTCTCAAACAAGAAGAACAGTAGAGATGATTCCAATAGGATTTGAATGCCACTTCTTGTTGTAAAAAAACTTCTCTTGAAAACGGATTGATGAAATCAACTTTTAAACAGCTCTTAAACACACTTAAATTTTGTTAAACACCAAACTTGGATTTCTCAGATGTAGAGAGGAAGAACAGCAATGGGGTATATATAGCACCCCAATACAACAGCAAAAACATAAGTAAAAGACAAAAAAAACCAGTTTGAAAACAGCTGTACAAAACTAGAGGAAATATACAATCACCGGTCGACCGCGCCGGTCGACCGGAAACTGATATATCTCATATGACAGGTTTTTAGGCTATTTTGAAAATTCATTTAAAATATCATATTAATTCCAAAAATAGTGAAACTTTGGGGAAAGTTTCTAAATGATGAAATAAACATGTTTGAAAAGGAATTTTTGGAAAATCAATTTTCTTTTGTGAAAACTCCCTGTTTTTGAAAAGTGTTCAGAAAACCTGTTTTTCGTGAACATGAAAATTGACATAGAGCTTGTAAACATGTATATATATTGTGCATGTATTATATGTATATAATGAAGTATGAAAGAACTGTAAGCATGAGATAAAAGTTAATGTAACAACGTTTGATGAAAAAATCATTTATATGATAGAAAACGTCAAAAATCGTGTTAAGTGTACATATATTGAGCTTAGATATAATCATACAATATATGTAAGTAAACCAAACATATACCTAGGTAAATCCACACATATGAACTTGAATCTTTAATGCTTGATTGACGTGTGTTGAAATACCTGAAAAGAGAAACATAAACACAAAAACTAGAGAATATATTAGCGATAAATTGTTTGACAAATCATCATCAAAACTATAGGGTCAACAATCTCCCCCTTTTTGATGATGGCAAACAATATATACATGAATATGAATTATAAACTGATAACCCACATATAAGCCAAACATGAATAAATCATACATGAATGATCACATAAACCATATATAAAAATGAGTCAAATTGTTAACCATATGTGGATTTTTCTCCCCCTTTGATAACATCAAAAAGGGAAAAAGAAAAAAATAGGAGCAACGCTCCCCCTGTATATAAGCACAGATTAAAAAATATATACCAAAAGCTCCCCCTGTCAAATTGAATAAATGATATCTATTGAACATATATAGGAGCTAAACAACAATTATCCATCAAAAATAATCATAAACAGTGTATAAATCAAGGAACTCATCATTAGCAACTTATTTTCCACAAACAAAACATGAACATTGTTTCAACCATGCATTGATCACAGAAAAGATAAACTAACATAACAAATCACAAATCATCACTTAAGCATTTAGAAACAACATAGTTTTGCATAAACATAGTTTGTTCCACAAGACATCAACCCATACATAAAAAGTCACATAGATCCACACTAATATAGAGTTATTACACTCAAACAAAAACATAGATATCAAGTTTTATAACTCAAAATGGAACATCACCAAAAGCATAGAAATCAATTAAAAGAACTCCAATAAGCTACAAGATCAATCATCACCATCATCATCACCATCACCATCAGAAGAACCAGAGCCATCAGCAGGGTCCTCCTCAGAATCAGACTCAGAACTGGAAGAAGGATCCGGAATCCCGAGAGACTGACGCTGATAGGAAAGAATGGTCCTAACATCCCTCTGGATAGTTGAGACCTGCTTTTGAAAACTTAAGAACTGAGTCTCAAGACGATCTTGACGGTCACAAATATCAGAAAAGGAAGAGGTGGAAGCTCTAGATCGAGAAGATGATGGCATAACAGGATCAGATAGTGAGCTCGAAAGTTGCATATGAGAGAGAGAGACCCTATCAAAGAAATCTTTCTTAGATTCAATTTTGGGTTCATTGGTGAGATCAACACCGAAGTGTTGAAGGATAAGAGTGATGAAGGAACCAAAGGGTAAAAATTTGACATGCTTTGATGCCATATTATTGAGAAAAACAGTTGCCCAATCTACTTTTATTTTGGCAAATATGGCATATACAGCATTTATCTTGTCAGAAGCAAAGTGATCGAAACTACCGGTTTTAGGAATCAAGTTTTGATCAACGATTCTAGCAAAGAGTTTGGCATTTGGATTGAGAGAATTGTTGTTCATAGGATAAGAGCAACCGGGCTTAAACATGAGTTGGTTTACAGTTGGATCACCAAGTTCAATAGACATGAGGTCAACATCACCTGTTGGGATTTTAAGAATCCCCGCAAGTTCGTTGGCAGAAAAGGATATTGCAACATTTTTAACAGATGAAGTAATGGTCTGACGACCATCAGCAGAGGATGTTACAGACAGGTTGGCATAAAACAGATAAACTAGAAAAGGATAATAAGGAACTTTATCTTCCTCATCTAATAGCCTAGCCAACCCAACATCATGAAGAATTGTGAGAGTGTCATACATGGCTAAGTGATTGAATTTGATATATCTGGTTGGAATAATTTTCAATTTGCACAACTCCCTATATTTTTTAACAAGAGATTTAAACAACAGAAAATCCTCATAATGAGAAGCTTTTATAGAGGATGAACTAGACTCATGTTTTGATCTCTTTTTAGGAGGCATGATGACAGATATAAATAACTAGGGTTACAACGAAGTTTGAGCAGAATTTAAAAACCCTGGAGATGAAAAAATTTGAACACAATAAGTAAAACTTCCTAAACCAAAACCCTAGACTGGGAGTATGAACATAAGAGCACTAAAATCAAGAGATAAGGGAAGAATTTACCCACAAAGTGTGACAGAGATCGATGGAGGATGAGCGCCGCGGTCGATTGATTCAGTCGACCGAGAGAATCGACAGATTTGGGGGAGAAAATTCGAAATGGGGAAGAAATGAGATGTCGGGTCATAGAGAGGATGAAGGAAGGGCTGGGATTGATTCAATGATTAGATCAATGGTGATGAAGAGTTCGGGTCCAAAACTGTTATACATAAAAAAAACCGAAACCCGATAAAGTCAAAAAAATCGCTGTTGAAAACTCTCTGTCGGTCAACCGACACGGTCGACCGAAACAACTTACAGAGACTTCGTCGGTCGACCGGGTCGGTCGACCGCGAGAAAATAAAGTGTACAGGCAATGTAAAAACATTATTTTAAGAGATTTTCAATTTAAACCTTTAAGAAATTTGTTTTATAATATACCAAATGTTTTATAAAATATATATAGATGTTTTTAGCTATAAGATCATACAAATAATTCTTTTTAGCATAAAAAAATACAATTTGTAATTAAAACACTCAAAAACATATTATTCAAAATAAGAACAAAACGAAACACTAAAAACAAAAGAAATAATATAAAAATCATTTTGGTACCCAAATCATTTTGGTACGACTAGAACTTGGGACATGACCCCTATCATTTAAATCCAAGGCCCTAGGGTTATGAGCCCGTTTAGGCGTATTTTGTGCACCGATACGATCAAAGCAAAAATTGTAAACGTGACCCATACGATTACAATTTGTGCAATGTAGAGGTTTGAATGGTTTACGTTGACCGAAATGGAATGCACATGGTTCATTTGCAAAAATAGATTTTTCTTTGTAATTATTTTGCAAACGAGAATTTCTTTTCAAATCAAAACAAAACATGGCCAAATGACCAAAACAACCACAATAATCACATTTATACACATGAGCATGTTTATGATTTATACTATGTATGTGTACATGCGTATGTGATGAAGAAGCTTGATGGGATGTACAATCATGAATAGGCTTATCAATTTTTGGTGCATTATGACAAAATTGAGCTAAATGGCCTTTAAGACCGCAAATAGAGCATTTGTGAATTTTGTCATACATATGTGCATAGTGAATAGGTTTCTTAGAAGAATTAACATTGAACTTTGCACATAAGTCCATAAGCTTTTTATTATTAGCAATACAAGTGTTTAGTGTTGAATCTAAGGTAGATATTCGTTTTCTCATTTGATTCAACTCATCATTGTGCATACAAGCATTGCTACTAGAAGTAGGATAAACAAGATTACTCATCATAGATTTCAACTTATCTACTTCTAACATAGCATCACGTTTTTCATGAAGCAAACTAGCATTTTCAATTTTTAAATTTTCATTGCATTCTTTAAGAATTATATTTTTATTTGCAATAAAATTAAACTTAGTAGCTAGTGTTTCTTGAGTGGATTTCATATTAACATACTTACTCTTTACATCAATATAGCAATTGTGTAATTTTTCAAACTCAAGAGCAAGTTCATCAAAAGTAATAATATCATCATTACCGCATACCTCACTAGGGTTATCACCTAGTGGTATTGTACATGGAGATGAGGCTTCCTTAGAACTCAAAGTGGGATTTTCCAACGCTTGTTGAAAGGCCTCCAATTTCCCTTCATATGCTTTAATAAGTTTCCATAAAGAGTAAGCACTATTAAAATTAGCAAATTTGTTAGAAAACGATGAGTGAAAAGCGTTAATTAAATATTCTAACAAAAGCTTGTTCATATTAAACAATCTTTTATCATTTTCACACCATTTGGATTTTTCCAAAATGGGAACAATATAGGCATCCTCAATAATTTCCCATAAATCAAATTGTTTAGATTGAACGAAAAGTTTGAATCTAACAAGCCATTGAGCATAGGGAAAAATATCCAAACGAGGAGCAATATTAATAGCATATCCTAAGCAAGATGAATCATTCATATCCATAGAGATGAAATGCAAGAAGCACAATTAATCAAAATTAGATTAGCACTAATACAATAACTTGGATCTTTAACTCAAGGCGGTTAGTCCTTAAATCAAAGAGCACCAAGCTCTGATACCAATTGTTAGACCCTAGAGGGGGGGTGATTAAGGTCTTATGCTAATCTAATCGCAATTAAAGCTAAATAAAAATATGTTGATCAATTGTTCTTGCAAGAAAAATATATATAGATATGAACAATAATGATGAATAGAAAGTATGCTAAGCAAAACACAAAACACACGATATGTTTACGAGGTTCGTCACCATGACCTACGTCCCCGCTCCTCACCTTCGAGGAGATATCCACTATCACAATCCGGTTGGAAGCCGAACTTCTACAGCATTCGGTAGAAGATCACCGAAAACTCTCACACTACACAAACACCATGCAATCACACTTTACACACTAAGTGAGGAACCTACCCCGTGTCCTCCTCCTCAAGTGCTACGATTACTACCTCTCCCTAGGTTCGTCAACTGACGCCACTCCTATTAGATTCGACCCCGTGTCTCGCCTCACACTTCTCTCGGTGTACAAGTGTATTACAAGTGATTCTCACAAATAAAAGTTAAATACAAGGATTTGATCTCAAATAACAAGTGAGAACACAATGAAGCTCACACTCACTAAATCACACCTCACAACCCACACTATATGGTATGAAAATATTAATCTCAATAAGTGTGTGTGATAACAGTGAATGAAACTCAATAAATATAGCTAAATGAAATAAAAACGAAATAATAAGCTATATAAGAGTTTAGAAGACTTCTCAAACAAGAAGAACAGTAGAGATGATTCCAATAGGATTGAATGCCACTTCTTGTTGTAGAAAAAACTTCTCTTGAAAAAACTGATTGATGAAATCAACTATTAAACAGCTCTTAAACATAATCAATATTTTGTTAAACACCAAACTTGGATTTCTTAGTTGTATAGAAGAAGAGCAGTAATGGGGTATTTATAGCACCCCAACACAACAGCAAAAACATAAGAAAAAGACCAAAAAACCAGTTTCAAAACAGCTGTAAAAAAACTAGCTGTTGTAAAGTTCTGACAGTCAAATCAATTCCAAAAATAATAAAACTTTGGGAAAAGTTTCTAAATGATAAAATGAACATGTTAGAAAAGGAATTTTTGGAAAAATAATTTTTGTTTGTAAAAACACACTGTTTTTTAAAAGTGATTGTAAAACTTGTATTTTACGAATATGAAAATCTTGATATGACTCATAAATACGTATATATATCTCATGCATATATTATGTGTATATAATAAAGTATGAATGAGCTGTAAACATGAAATAAAAGATATTGTAATAACGTTTGATGAAAAATCATTTATATGATAGAAAACGTCAAAAATCGTGTTAAGTGTACATATATTGAGCTTAAATATAAACATACAATATATGTAAGTAAACTACTCTTATACCTAGGTAACTCCACACATATGAACTTGAATCTTTAACGCTTGATTGACGTGTGTTGAAATACCTGAAAAGAGAAACATAAACACAAAAACTGGAGAATATATTAGCGATAAATTGTTTGACAAATCATCATCAAAACTATAGGGTCAACAAGAAAGCCCGTTAAAGTAGAAAAAAAATCACTAAGGAAGAAATAGTTGAAATAAATAAATAAATAAATACTAACAAATGTTTTATATAGTTATATTTGTATATATGGTCTTGAAGAATATTTTTGATCAAGCAACTTAAAAATTATTTAAAACAAAGAGTTAGCATGTTATTTTTAAAACTTTTAATTAAATTTCTAAGTTTGACTTGGTTTTGTATTGTTATAATGAGATGATTTTCTAGGAAATCTACGTTGGAGTTATATATAAAAACGTTTTCTTGAGTAATAACTAGCTTCAATTAGATTGTCTAAATTTATCAAGTAAATTAGTTATTTACGGACCTCTTTAAATTGGCAAGTTGACCGAATTTTGTGGGTATATTCACTGCAAACCCTCACGAGACTATAACTCGTCCGCTAGGGTAACCTAAGGGTTTAAAGGTTTGTTGTATATGCTAAATGCAACCGTGATTTCTGCAAAAGTGAGTGAGGATTTTTTGCTTTCTCTTTCTTTACTAGAGGACTAGTAAAAGTTTAGGTGTAGGGGTATTTGATAATCATATTTTTATTATAATTTTATACCCTCATTATCTATTCTATACGAATAAATATACTACTAATAATTATTTTCATCTTAATTTATAGGTTAATGAAGAAATAATGAATAAAAGCCCAAAGACTCTAATTTCCTCATTTTGTAACATTTTATTGAAGCCCAGAATCAAGCAGAGTAGCCTGTAGAAGCCGGAGAAAATCAATAATCTAATATAAAAAGAAATTAAATTCAAGATAGTTGGCCGCAAAGAAACGATGATATCTTCCAATCAAGAAGGAGGAATTTAACATATAATATATGAAAATCACCTATCTCGACGAGAAGAAGCCATCTGTGAAGATAGAATTTTAACAGGACATCGATGCTAGCATTGATGCTAGCAGCGATACTGATAATTTTGTTTTAAATCAAAGGCTGAAATTGGAGGGTTTTGGATAAAAATTCGATCCAAGGGCTCACATTCATTGATGTTTACTATAAATAGGGGTAGAGAGTGAGGGATTAGGGTATAAAAAATTTTGTAACTCTATTTGGAAAGGAGGGATACTCTTAATTAAGAAGACTTTCTAAAAATTTTAACTTTTGGTTGCAATCAATAAAAGAATTTTTTCACCACTTTAAATTTTCTTCTTTTTGTTTGATGATGATGATGAAGATGAAGATCAATTTTAAGGTTTGCTTTTATTTTATTTTTCTCTTTCATTTTTTATTTTTTTTAGTGATTTCTTTCTTATTGCTTCTTAGTTTAGATTTACATTCATGTCTTATGGAGTAGATTTATTTTCTTGTCTTTATTTTATGCATTTTTAATTTGTAGAGTAGATTTATTTTCGTGCGCTTTTATTTTTTTTGCAATTTAGTTAGATTTATTTCTTGTTCATAGTGTAAAGTTCCTTATTCTTATTTCTTTTCTTTGTAATTAGTTCTTATTCTTTTTATTTTATTAATTGTTTTTATTTCTTAAGATGTTGAACTAATCCTTGTAGGAATCTTAGAATTGCATGAAATTAGTTTTATTTCTTTTATATTGTATGAATTATTCTCTTATGCTTAAAATAATCATGTATAAGATAATTAACTAGAGAACTAATTGATATAAAAAGAATTTGATAATCTATGTTTATCTTGAGTGGTTTGATAGGTTATGCTTATGAATTCTAGATTTATTATCTAGTTGTTGTTCTTGTCATGAATATTAATTTTGCTTAGATGATAATTTGATAGGTTATATTTTCTTTAAATGGTTTGATAGTCTATGCTTAATAAATTTAAATTAAAATATGATAAAAAGAGAATAGTTCATATTTTATAATTGAAATTAGCTAGTGGAATTCAATTCTAGATTTCTCATATCTTTAATTGAATCCTTCATCTTTTCTTTCTTGATTTTTCCTTAGTTCTTGATTTTCTATTATTTGTTTCTTGATTTTTATTTCCTTTATTTTTATTTCCTGATGATTTTATTTATTCTTTTATCACATCCACCCTTCATTTCTATCATCTAAAATCTTATTTTTTGACTTTTGCACATATTCACAACACTACTCATATCTCTTCACAAACATAAGAACCGAATCTAATTGTAAAACCCCAAAAAAATTTGAATATTTTATGATAAATAATAATAAATATGTTATATATTTATAAATAATATATTATGATGTTTGAGTATGCTAGGAATTGATTTGAGATCCATTCAATATATATATGTATTTATATAAGAGCAAATGCATAAATCATGCTCGATGTATAAATCTGGAAATTTATGACTAGTGGAAAGATTTTGTATTTTACACACTGATACGTTGTGAATATGGTAAAACTTAAAAGACCAAAGTTATAGATATCTTCAGCAGATTTCTAACAAATCTTTAATCACCTCATTCTGAGGTCGGATGCAAAAGTTACAGCCAAAATACCGAAGATTATGTTTCTAGTCAGACTGGATTTTCCAGTTTCGGGTTTCGGATTTTGGGCTGTAGTTTTTCGGGTTTGCTGTCATATATACATATGTTTCAACAAGAAAAAATCTCTTTTCTCCTGTGTTCCAAACCCTAGCAGCCCCTTTTCCCCTCTCTCAAACCCTAGTTCTTTTCTTTGGTGATTTTGAGGGATTTCGGAGGATTTTTCAACGGGTTTTATGCAGTGCAGCGAAGGAGATTGGTTCTCTTTCACGTGACAAGACTTTTTCAGCACCTAAGGTAAGTAACATCTCGCTCAACTCTGCACACTTTTATTTTGCACGTTTTATTAAGTTTTATTCGGATTTTTCGAGCCTAAAACTTATTTTTAGTGTACAAAAGATAGATCTTTATAACTTATGAAGTGAGAATACATTATCATAATTTTCTAATTAATTACAATAGTAACCTTGACAAATTTTAGATCTAAAATTTATTAATCATGAATTAAATCACAAGTTTTTGCTTTTAAAATGTTTAAACATGTATATATAAATATTTAGGGTTTCGATGATATATTTACATGCTAATATTTTGTTTTATGTTGTTTCATATATGTTGATATCAGTAATATTATGCTTAGAAAATAATGATGTCAGTTCTAGATTTGTTTCGAAGCAGATAGAAACCTTGAAGGGTTTTCGCCTATTTTGGTTGATCGCCGGCACAGTTTGTGCATGTTTACTTTTGTTGTGTGCTTTAATGTGAACGAGGAGCCGCCTTGAATATTTGGCGTTAGAAATTATTATTTATTATGTATCTTCATATGTGAGATGGCTTGTGGACATAAGGTTAGATTTGCACACCGAGACATGTGTGAAATTAGTGTATATGCATCCTTTTCATATATCTCATCGATATTCTACACATTTCATTCAGTCCATGTATTGGGCAATCATTATGTACAGTCCATGTGTTGGACATTCATCATATTCAGTCCATGTGTTGGATATTCATTATATTCAGTCCATGTGTTAAACATTCATCATTCAGTCCATGTGTTGGACAATTTATATATGCAATCCATGTGTTGGGCATCCACTACACCTAGTCTTAGTCCATGTGTTGGACACCTGTTTAAACCTTGAGTATGACACTTACACTTACATAGGCTGGACATGACACTTATGTGGGTTTTGACATGACATGGTATTTGAGTTCTGAGATGGGTTAGTCTTCTTTATATTATTGTTTCTGTATTAGATCTTGGGTTTGGTACTTAGGGATTTACAATTTGAGATACAAAGTATATACATGAGGGTTTCCTTATTTGGATTATTTCGCTCGACGTACTTATGCTCGTGTTGTAATTTCCTAAATACTAAAATCCTCTTATTGTTAGGATCAATGATTTCATATATATATATATTATATATATATATATATTATATATATATATATATTATATATAATATATATATATATATATATATATATATATATATATATATATATATATATATATATATATATATATATTATATATTATATATAGATATATATATTTAATCTATATATATGTTAAACTGTATTTTCTATATGCAAACGAGCTGGAAGGAAATCGTACTACCCATCAAAGAAGTATAAAGTTCCTCTCATGTGAGGGTCGATCCTCGTGCTCGTGGAGTAAACTGAAAAGGTCGGTATCCATCCGGCATCTCCCTTCAAGCTGTAGGATGCCAATCTCTGGCTTCTGCACTGAATCCCACTGAGTATGTTAGAATGTTCGCCACATTCCTCCTCCATTTATGGGCTGTAAGAGGGTCTGGTGAGTCCCGAACTCTGCGTGCCCTCATCTTCTGGTACCTCTTACCATACGGACCAAGCCTCCTGCCGTGTGGCCTCTATCTGGGACTGCTAGATGAATAGCGTACAGGCGTGACTCTGCGGGATCTCTCTAATGACAAAGGAACACGGAGTATCCCCTGCCTGCTGAGGCTACGGTGATGGTGGTGCTATATGAGTCAGTCCACCAACTGCCTCAATGGCTGTCATCGGGCAATAGAGGAGCGCCTTGATTACTCCACCAAATACTGAGGAGCTGCTGCGGCTCGGGTGGCACCTGCTTGAGCTCGCGATTGAGCTGGGCTCTGCTCAGATGGTTGAGTCTGTGCTATTTGCCTGCCCAGCTCTCGAGTACGAGCCTACACGTGCTGCCATCTCGCTGACTCATAGAAAATAGAGTTTATGAGTCAAATAGACCCTAATAAATAGCGTGATGCACATACATTATTTTTCACCAACACTATAGTATTTGCACAATACTTTAAACTTATACAAAAATAGTTGGTTATATATAAAAAAAATTTCTAAATTTTGAGATATACGACAGTATATCGTCCTCAGCCTAATAGGAAATCCCTTCAGACTCTATCACCTGAACTCCTAAGAAACTCTATCTTAGCTCACATCGACAAGGGATGAATCCTAAGGGATATTCTGGAACCTGCTCTGATACCAACTGTGACGCCCTTGGGTTCACATACAACGCTGCAGTCCAAGGTGAAAACCAAAGAATGTCAAACCTTGCATGCACCACACGCTGAATAACATGTTTCACCATCACAATTAACATCTATCTAGGCGAGTCAAAATAGGTGTAGTACAAAAGCCAAGAAAAATAATACAAAAAATAAACTGATGAAGTGATAGTAATCACATGATATCCATTTCCAACATACAGAAATACATAGCCAATGTCTGAATAGATAACTGGCATACTCAACAAGTCTCAAGTACAAATATCTGAGTAAAGGAAATAAGGCATACAACCTTTACAACATCTAGAGAATAGTCCTCAAATGTCAAACAAAACTATAGTGGAGCTCCAAAATAAAACATAGCTAAAATAGACAGCTGAACACTAAAGTGTGTCGCCATCAACCTGCGACTCTCCGGGCTCCTGGATCGTTACCTAAAAGGGGGAGGGACAACGAGCGTCAAAGCGCTAGCGAGCAACATCACAATCAACCCCAAGGGAACAAGGCTCGTTGTATAAGAAAATATAGATAATACATAATAGATCTAAAATCATTGATCTTACTAAAGAGGATTTTTAGTATTTAGGAATTTACAACACGAGCATAGGTACGTCGAGCGAAATAATCCAAACAAGGAAACCCTCATGTATATACCTTGTATCTCAAATTGTAAATTCCTAAACACCCAAACCCGAAGTTCTAGTACAGGATCAATAATAAAAGAAATACAACAAACCCCAGAGCATAAATACAGTGCCATGTCATAGCCTACATGAGTATCAAGTTATCATGTCATAATCTACATAAGTGTCATATCATAAAACTCCTGTGAGAAAGTCATATACATGGTTAAGAAATATGTCCGATACAGGAACTAGATACTGTGGTTTTCCAAACACATGGAATAAGTGGCAAGTGTCCAACAAGAGGACAAAAATGGATTATAGTCCAACACGAGGACTTCTATGGATTATAGTCCAACATGAGGACTGTGTGTATATGCGGACTGATATACATATTCTATACTCACACGCGTCTCGGTGTACATATCTAAACTTGTGTCAAAAGTCAACCCACATGTACAGATAAATCATTAACATGGTGAACTAGTGACAGGTCATCGAGGCAACCCCGAAAAGCAACTCAAACAGATTTAAGAATCTGTAAAACAACTCATCAGTCGACTGAGGTGTCGACTGATGACGCCAGTCGACTCATGTGTCGACTGACAAGCTCAGGCAGCATAGCCTCAGCTCACTTGTCGACCGATCTGTTGATTGCGGAGCTGGAAAAACCAAATCAACCCATCAGTCGACTGATCAGTCGACTGATGACTGAGATTTCAGCCCGTCGGTCGACTGATCAGTCGACCGTTTGACTGCAGAAACTCTACACAGGTTATTATTCACCCAAAAGTTGATCTAAACTCATCCCCATCAATCCCACGCATGAAAATACTGATATTAACATATATGTACCAAACTGGAATGAAAGATCTACATGTAAACATTTATCAAAAGCCTTAAACACATAAAAACATGTTTGATACGTTTTGAAATCCATAAATCATGAAATAACTCTTGTCAAACATTTTCAGATCTAGATCTCTTTAATAAAACATTGATGATCTTTTTATAAACTGAGAAGCTCAATACTTCACATCATATACTATAAAGATTTATTCTTTGTACTAAACATACGTTTTTGGCTCAATAAAAACTCATTAAACTCAATAAATTCGTGTAAAACAAAAGGGACATAGTTGGGCGAGATGTTACTCGCCTTTGGGTGATGAACAACTCCTGGATCTGAGAGAGAGTGGATCCCCTTTGTTGTAATGTGAAGATTTTGACGAAAATCCTCCAAGTTCTCCCCCAAATCACCAAGAACAAAACTAGGGTTTAAGATAGGGGAGAGGGGGCTAAGGTTTTCTCAGTTCTGAAGATGAGGGGGGTGATTTCGGGTGAAGGGGAAAATATACGAACAGTTAAACCCGACCCAAACCCGAACCAAATCAAAACAGACCCGAAACCTAAAAAACTGGAAATTAGCGTATCAGTCGACTGATGTGTCGACCGATACAGTCAGTTGACTAATGTGTCGACTGATCTGGAAAAATTCAGTTTTGTGCATGTTTTGCTAATTTGCAAAACCAACGTACAAAACTCTACACCCAAACTCTCATATCATCTCAAATATCTTATTATCATGTATATCAATGACCTCAAGCTATTTATCATAAAAGAATTATTTATTTACTAATAATTCATATATATTCATATAAAAATTTCGGGGTTCTACAAGTGGTGACACCAATAACTGGCACGAGCTTGGAAGATACATCAACAGTCACATCTGAACACATGAACAATGACTTCCCCATCCCAACTCTTCTCGTTTTTCTAAGTCAACCATAATCCTCATTAAAACTCGGGTTCACCACCTAAACTCAGTCAACATATCCACACATGTCACTAGGTCTGTTCATGATGTACAAGGCCACTAAGTCATGAACTACTAGAGTTCTCAACACAATCAGGAACAATAAAAGCAGACATGTCAAATATAATAAAATATTCACAAAACAAAAAAAATGTAATCATGAACAGCAATCTATGTAATTCAGAAAATAATTCCTTTTCCAAAATAATTTCTTTTAAAATTATTTCTCATTATTAATCTAAAATAATTCTTTTTCTCAAAATAAATTTCTTTTTAAATTTTATAAATGCTCTAAATGATTTCATTTTTCACTTTATTATCATTATTCCGAAAATACTATTTGTCACACAACTATGATTTAAATCAATATTATTCACCAAATAACCCACGCAGGTAAATCTATCACTAATAAACTATGCAAATAATTCCCTTTAAAATTCTTTAATACCATTCAACAACAAATCCACGCATAATAATCATATCACAACTAAAATATGCAGATAATTTGTAACAGGTATAAAATTCAGATCTAAAGGTCGACGGATCGATGTTGTTTATGCGGATGTTGGCCTCTTTGTTTTGATGATGTTTAACAAACAAATTACTACTAATGTTATTTGTCTAGTGTTTGTGGTTTTCTATTTATTATGGACAAACAACATGTTGGAGGATGGATGGAATTGCACATTCACGATCATATCCAATGGAGGTTGACGGAATTGTGGAATGAAGCAATACAATTCAAGTTAAAGATTCAAGTTCAGCTTTATCCGCAAGTGTACCAAGATAGAGCTTCGTTGAAGATCACAAGCTTGGGTATAATTTAGTTTAGGTTTTATATTATGTGTGTTAGTACTTTAAGCTCAATCATATATACACACACACATTTGGTTTTTATATATATAGTTATAATTATACACAAGTTTTGGTTTATGGACTTAACAAATATTGTATACATATTTTATTAAGTCTATAAAATTATTTCATAGGGTTTCAAAATATTTTTTATGTCAAAACATCAAATTTCATGTATATCACATTTTCATGTTTTGGACACACTTGCAAAATACACGAGTTTTCACAAATAGGAAACTAAATTTGAATTTTTTTTTCTAACATGTTTAACTTTCATGTTTATAAATATTTCTCAAAGTTTTATCAATTTTGGAATTAATTTGTTATGTTTAATTGAATTTACAAAATCAAGTTTTTAATTTGCTCATGTTCGTGCACATGTCCGTGCATATTTTTACAAAACTGATGTGTTTTCACAATTGGGAAATGAAATTTAAAAAATTTCTTCGTTTACATGTTTATAATCATATATACAAATAGTTCCCCAAGTTTTACTATTTTTGGAGTTGTTTTGTTATTTTTAATTAAATTTACAAAACCGTATTTTCAGCAGTTTTTTTAGAAACTATATATCTATGTTAAAATATTTATTTCTCTCAACTGGGAAGTGATATTTAAAAAATTATATTTTTAAAATATTTATATACATGTATAAAACCTTCCTTCAAAATTTCATGATTTTTAGAGTTCATTTACTATTTTTAATTGATTTTACAAAGTTAGATATGCAAAATTTCAGCATCTGTCAAAATTTGGAAAAGTGCGGTCGACCGTCACGGTTGACCGTGCTACAGTATGGTCGACCACCATGGTCGACCGTCAGCATTCCAGAGAGCAGTTTTATAGTTTTGCTTCTCACGGTCGACTGCCATGGTCGACCGCCGAAGTTACCATTGCACAGTAACGGTAACTTGCTGATTTTTGCCTTTTGGTGGTTTTTTAGGGTTTTTGGGGTTGTTTTCTTCTACCCTATATATACCCCATTGTATTTATCATTTCCTACACAATGAGATTTTCTTCTACCCTATATATACCCCATTGTATTTATCATTTCCTACACAATGAGAGTGTTTTAAACAAGTTTTAGAATGTTTTAACAAGGCTACACAATGAGAGTGTTTTAAACAAGTTTTAGAATGTTTTAACAAGGATTTAAGTTTTGTTTAAAGTTTGTTTAAAAAGCATTTAGGCAATTGAGAGTTTGATTTTGTGAAATCAATTTCACAAGAGCTAGAAGAGATCATCACTTGGTGTTTGAGCTTCAATCCATCTCTCTCTCTCTCTTATCATCTAGGGAAGTTTTCCTAAACTCAATTCTAGCTTTTATTTATAATTATTTATTGATTATCATTTCTATTAAGCTAGTATTTACATTTGAGTTTAGTTGATTTTATTTCACTCATTGTTTACACACACCCACTTGAGATTATTATATTTTCATACATAGTATATTTGGGTTAGTGAGAGTTGTAACATTGAGTCTGAGCCTATATTGAGTTCTCATCTATTGTAGAGAACAAATCATTTATTATATTGTGAGATTGTAAAGTTTTCGGTGAGCTAGAAAACCGAGTGAGAGTGTGAGGTGTGAACGTTGATCGGTGAGCGTTGAAAACCGACATTGTGAGGTGTAAACGTTATTCGGGTAAGCGTAAAAAACCCGTTTGTGATAGTGGATTTCTCCCTGGGAGTGGGGAGCGGAGACGTAGGACGGATGGTCCGAACTCCGTGATCATATAGTGTGTTTGAGTTTGTCATTGACGCATTTGCTTTTGCATTTATCTTATATCGCCAATTGCTTATTACTCTTATATTTTGCCCTATCACATTCTTTTGCATTTATCTTATATCGCCAATTGCTTATTACTCTTATATTTTGCCCTATCACATTTGTAGTTTGATTATATCACCCATGTGATAGTTTACTCTTATATTTTGCCCTATCACATTTGTAGTTTGATTATATCACCCATGTGATAGTTTATATATCCTTACATATATTTTTATCATATAGAATATATCTTATTATTCATATTGCTTATCCTAACTCACATATCTTGTTGTATTTCATACTTACTAGGATAACTTGTTAATTAGTTTTAATTAGCATAAAATCGGATTAGATTAGCATAAGACTCTAATCACCCCCCCTCTAGGGTCTAATAGCGGAATCCACCAAAATGCATTGAATTTCCTTCAAGTTACCTTGATGTGCCTCTATATATTTCCATAACATGTAAGCACTATCAAAATGAGCAAGTTTATTAGATATAGATGGTTCAAAAGCTTTAAGAAAAAAATTTAACAATAACTTAAACATAGTAAACATTCTTTTATCATTATTGTTCCACTTGAATTTCACCAAAGTAGGCACAACATAAGCACATTCAACTATTTCCCATAAATCGATATGTTTATATCTAACAAATAGTTTAAAAACATCCATTGAGTATAGGGTAAATAATTGAATTTAGGAGTATTATTAATATCATAGCCTAAACTAGGTGCACCGTGTAAATCCATAAAGACTATGCAAGCAATATAAAAATCATAAAACTAGATTAGTAATAAATCAAAGTGAGAATCTTTGACTCTAGATGATTAAGCCACAAATCAAAGAGCACCAAGCTCTGATACCAAATAAAAGTACCCTAGAGGAGGGGTGAATAGGATAATTTGCTAATCTAATCTAATATCAATGACAAATTAAAACTTATTAACTAATCCTAGCAAATATGATAAGCAACAAGTTATGTGCAAGGATATCTAATTAAACAACGGGCAATATACACATGAACACAAGATATAAGAGAGATAGTGTGAAAATGAATATCACAAACAAAATGATATGATCATAGAGTTCGGTCACCCTCGACCTACATCTCCACACCTCACCCTCAAGGAGAATCTCCACTATCTCCAAAACAACTACATAATCGGTTTTCCAAGTTCATCGAAAACTTTTATAACTCACACAATTGTCAATACACAATACACTCCTCTAAGTGTTAGCCTAGCCCATGTCGCCTTCCTCAAGTGCTTGAAATTACCATCTCTCACTAGGTTTTACTACCAACGTCACTCCTCTCAGAATTGACACCGTCTCTCCCAACCACTTCTCTAAGTGTCCTTGTATATTACAACGTGTTCTCAAAAATGATAAGCTCAAATAAATGTTTGTTCTCTAACAAAGATGAGAACGAAATCTAAGCTCACTCAATATTTTTACTACCACACAACCCAAATGTATACAATATGTGAAATACTAAAGCCCAATGATTGTGTGTGTAAGCAATGAATAAAATAAAATTTAACTCATATCAATCTAGCAAAAATATATAAGAAACAAAATGATAAATAGCTAGAAGATGAGTTAAAAAAACTTGTCAAAGAACAAGAGATGTAAGGGTTGATGATGAAAGCTTCAAGCTTAAAATTGAAACCCTTCCCTTGGGAAAACCTCTTCACATAAACAAATTTTTGATCTTTTAAAACTTGAAATAAACAGCCCATAAATAGTTGTAAAACTCTTGAGAAAAATCAAAGCAAGAGGGGTATTTATACCCTCAAAAACTAAGCAGCTAAAAACTAGCTGTTATGCAGAAAATAGCCGATCGGTCGACTAACGTTGTGTGTCGGTCGACTAATAATGTGACCGTTGGCTGAACTGACAGATTCTAAAATTTTGTGTAGGTAACATTCTAAAATCAATTAAAAATAGCAAATCAACTTTAAAAATTATGAAATTTTGGGAAATGTTTCTACACATAAATATAAACTTGTTAGAGAAGGAATTTATGAAATATCACTTCCCATTTATTAGGACTTACTATTTTAATACATATATTTCAGATTTTAAAAACTGCTGAACACTTGATTTTGTAAAATCAATTTAACATAGTAAATCAACTCCAAAATGATAAAACTTTGAGAAATATTTATAAACATGATATTTAACGTGTTGGAAAAAAGAATTTATCAAATTTTGTTTCTTATTTTTGAAAACTCATGTATTTTACAAACCATTCAAAAATGCAAAAATGTTAAAACTTGATTTTGATAAAATTTCTTCAAACAAGTTTCGAAACACTTTAAAATAATTTATAGACTTGAAAAAAGATATAAAATCATATTGTTAAGTCCATAATCCAAAATAGTAATCAATCAAAATAAACGATAACTCAAAACAAATGTGTGTATGAATTTTGAGCTCTAAGTATAAACACACAAAGTATAAACCGAAACACTATACTCAAGCAATAGATCGTCAATTAGCTTGTCTTGGTTGAGGATGAAGCGATGATGAATCTTGACTTGAATTATAACGACTTCATTTTTATTTCCACCAACATCTAAAATATCATCGTTTACGCTCAAATCCATCCAACCTCTAACTGAGGATATTTGTGTAGATTACATAACAAAAAAATACAAACACTCGACATACGGTGTTAGGAATTGTTGGTTAATCATCAAAAGATTAGATATTAGGCTCTTAAACATGAGACCTAACAGTATCGTCACAGCATATCTTCGCTCACCCCCCCCCACGTCAAATGCAACTGCTTCTGACGAATGTGGTTACAAAGCGGGCATGGAGTTTGAGAGCTTATTCTATTAAGCTTAAGAGCCCATCTCCCACAAGGCATTATTGGCAGGGTTCCTTATGCTATGGCTAAAGAATATCGTCGTCCCCACACACAGCTTGAACACTTTGCCGAAGGAAGTTGTGTTCTCGACTGTCTATCTGGTGCACGATTATTCATATGCTTTCCTCCCAGCCATGACTACTCGCATTCACGAAGGATTATAGCAGTTGTGTTCTCAATTTTGCCAGGGTGTCAAAAGTCCTTGAGTGGAGCTTCCTTATGCCTATATGATAACATGGTTTGTGATGCACAACTCTACCCTCATGACTGCACCTTTTGCTCGAGATGAAGACTAGGATACCCCTTTCATTCTGCAGTTGGAAAATTATTCTTGGACCAAGGGGTACATGGCCAAAATAAGAAATGCCTTGCGGGATCACAACAACTTTGACTTCTTCAGGTTCTTCCCTCATGTCCCTAGGACTAACTACGGCCAAACTTTTAAGGACGAGTCGAATGTCCAGGGACATACTTCTCTGTCTATTGGTTGTTTTAGATGGCTCGTGAATATACATCATGGGTACCTGATTTACCGCCATGGCCTGGCATGTCGACTAGAGCCCTATTTGCCTTACCTATTTGCTTGCCAATTCGGCTATGACCAGTTATATGTCGGCAACCCCAACACTCATCTACAATCTGAGGGTAGCCTTGTAGATTGAGCGAGAGGTTGGTTCTGGACAATTGCAGGATGTACAGGTGCTCATTTCTCGCTTCGATAACAAAGTCCTCCACTTCAAAAGACCCTTGGTTACTGCAAGTGACACTACACTACTAATGTGACGAATCCATGTTTTAACGTTAATTCCTCAGGGTTATGCCTCATCAGGGGTTGTCTATGATCTGGGGATGTTTCTAAGAGGAGTTGCCTATTGGGTCTGAGAGAATTCCAATGCACCGAGGAGTTCATGGGAAGACTCAGGCTTCAAGTCCCCATGAGACTTATCAAGAAATTCTCGAAGAACTTGGTGAGAGCATGCTACGGGGGTCTCCTCATGTTGAAGAACATGAGAGTTATGCACCCACCCTATTCTTTCTAGCAATGGAGGCTACGATGCCCCATCCACTAAGGTGGGAGAGGGCAAGGGTCCTTAGTTTGGAGGAGATTTTCTCAGGCCTGAGCCCGTAGAATTTGCTCGTGTAGGCTAGTCTCTTTAATGCCTATGGCGTGACGTTGCAGAGCATCTCTCTCAATCCTTTGACGTCTCTGTGAGGAGCTCAGAGCCTGAACCCACCACTGCCATTGAAGATGCCATCTTAGGATCTCTAACTGAGGTGACAAACATTCCCATCTCTAATTAGAGTTGTCTGTTGGGCTTGGGCCTTAAGAGCCCTTGGCTACAGAAGTCATTTCTCTAGCCCCAGAGCTCTCCACATTTGCTGCCCTTGAGGAGACTCTTCTAGTAGCAGAACCCACTGGTACGTCCGTCTTCAGTTATTGCTTCACGACTTGAGTTCTTACCTCTTTACATCTATCTTTCAATGTTTTCGTAGAACAAACTGAAGAAACTAGAGCCTCAAGGCAGGTGGGGAAGAAGTCTAAGTGACATGAACCGGCTTGGAAGTCAAAATGCGTCGTCTCAACGAGACCACGGCGAGAAGCTCAAGAAGCCATTGCCCCTCTAGCAAGGCACATTAAAACTGTGTCCGAGCCACAATTGGAGGATGACATCCCTCTGCTCTGACGTCATGTCAGGTCATGGCCTGAACCCAATGCAAGCACTGTGGAAACTCTTCTTGCTCCAAGTAAAATAGCTCTACACTTGCCATTGTCTTTTCGTATTTCAATTATGCTAACAATGTCCTTTTAGGGCAAACTTCCTTCTAGTTATTTCAACTGAACCTACAGCTATTCATAGCACGACTAGTAAAGCTAAAGTAGCAGCGACCATTGATTTTTCATCAAGAGCATCACCTGTTGTCGCGACCAGTTCCACTTCACTGGTGAGAACTAAAGTTTCAATCCTGCCACTAGTTGTTACTGTTCCTCCTACTAGAGTTTTACCAGCTATTGTTGTGATTGAGATATTCACTCCTCCATTGATGTCTACACAAGCAACAGTGTCCTCTACTGGTCAACCCGAGCTGACATCGTCAAGCGCCGCACCTTCTTCCTCTTTTGGTCGAGGGAAGAATTATGGGGTGTCAAAAATCCTAGAGAACTTCATCACAACTTTGAAAGACTCCCCCTCTCGAGTATTGGATCATGGTGTAGACTTCACCATGATCAAGGTGGGTTGGAAGCTCTCCTAAGTCTGATGCAGAGTTTGACCAGTTATGAGGCCATATTGCCATATAGACTCAATATGTTGAAGGTGGAAGACCTTATCAAGAAATGGTAGGATGGCCATTGATAATCACATTTTATTATAATTTTATACCCTCATTATCTATTTTATATGAATAAATATACCATTAATAATTGTTGTTAGATTAGTTTGCACATAATTGAATGAAAATATAAATAAATATTATTAAATATAAAAACCCCTCAAAAATCTCTCTTCTCTATTTTGTAGCATTTTTGAAGCCCAAAGCCCATCAAGAAAAATGATTACACCAAAGACTTGGTGGACTTGGATGCAAAGAGTGGAATGGAATGGACTTTTATGCAAAGATTACAAAATCAAACCTACGGACTTCATTGCTGCAAACAAGTGGGCCGGATTTGTTGTCTTTTAATCACATGAATGTGGATTTTTCTCTCAAGTGGGCCGGATTTGTTTTGTCTTTTAATCACATGAATGTGGATTTTTCTCTCAAAGAAGACCGGACTTGATGTGGGCTACAGATGTGAAAAATCAAAACTTCATGGAGATGGACCGAATTCCTTGATAGGCTGCATTTATAAAAGAAACCGGACTTGCAATGTTCATTTGCTATTGGAAAATCAAATCATGAAATGGGCTGGTGGACTTGGCTTTCAAAATCAAAAGGAAACATCCATGGGCCGACATTGCTGCAGAAAATCATGCATGGAATTTCATTTTCTTTTAAAAATCATATGGGCCTCTTATGTTGGGCTAGAGAAGAACAAAAAGCAAATTCAAAGGTGGAGATTGTTGCTTGGGGCTCAAGACAAATCCAATGGCTCAAATTCATTGAAGAATACTATAAATAGGGGTAGAGGGTGAGGGGTTAGAGTGTGAAAATTTTGTAAACTCCTTTTGGAGAGGTGGGCTACTCTTAATTGAGAAGGCCTTCCAAAAATTGTAACTTTAGTTGTAATTAATAATAATAATTTTTTTCTCTTTAAATTTGTTCTTTCTCCACTTGTTGAATGATGAGGATGGAGATGAAGAGCAATTTGAAGGTTTGCATTTCTTTTCTCTTTTATTTCTTTTTAGTAATTTCCTTATTATTGCTTATTAGTTAGATTTAAATTCATGCTTGTAGTGTAGATTTATTTTCTTGTCTTTTTATTTCTTTTTGCACTTTAATTTGTAGAATAGATTTATTTTCTCGCATTTAATTTTTGTAATATATTTTGTAGTGTAGATTTTTATTTTCTTTGTAGTTAGATTTATTTCTTGTTCATAGTTTAGATTTTTCTTTTCTTTTTATTTTTGTAATTAGTTCTTTTTCTTGTTTTTATTTCTTAAAGATGTGAATTTAATTCTTGTAGGAAGTTTAGAATTATATGAAACTAGTCTAATTTCCTTTATATTGTATGAATTATTCTCTTGCACTTAAAATGTTCATGTTTAGGATAATCAACTAGAGAACTAATCGGTAGAAGAAGAATTTGATAATCTATGCTTATCTTAAATGGTTTGATAGGTTATGCTTATGAATTCTAGGATTATTATCATGTTGTTGTTCTTATCATGAATAGTAATTTTAACTTAGATGATAATTTGATAGGTTACACTTTCCTTAAATGGTTTGATAATCTATGCTTAATAAATCTAAGTTGAAATATGATAAAAAGAGAATAGTTTATATTTTGTAATTGAAATTGGTTAGTGGATTATATTCTAGATTTCTTACCTCTTTTGAATCCTTCATCTTAACTTTCTTAAATTTTCTTTTCATTTTTGGTTTTATTTCTTGATTTTATTAATTCATATTTCTTGCCTTGTGATTTCATTTATTCTTTAATTCTTCCTTCTCTCCTCTAAAATTCAATTTATTATCTTTTGCATATATTCATAACAATCACTCAACAAAATCACACTTATTCTTTATTCCTAATTGTCACGCACAAAATATAAGAACCAAGTTTAATAATCTCTTAAAATCACCTTCTTCGTGGGATCGATATCTTTTTATACTATAACTTTAGCTTCACAATTAGAGACAATTAGGATTTAAAAAAAAAAGATTTTAACTTTGTTGACCATAATTAAAATTCACCTTTCACTTGGACATTAACTAACAAGATAATAAATTCAAACAAGAGCTCTCTTCTCACATTTGAGTGTTGTTGACCATAATTAAAAAAAAAAGATTTTTCTTTTTCATCCTTTTTAGTCGCTTTTAATTTCTAGGGTTGCATTTCATATAGTTAGTAGGAATTCACCAAAGTGATTTGAGCATCTTGGTTTGGCACACACTTGAAAATATTTTTAAGGGAAAATTCCCATAATCAAGATAAGGTGGGGATTTCATCACCCTTTCCTTAGCCCAAAATCACTAATTCCTCACTACACAACCCAAGCCTAATAAAACTCATTAGACATTGGCCCTAAGGAATCTAGCTCAATAAGGAACAAGAAATCCTTAAGTGAACCGGTTTAAGTTTTTTTCAGATTAGTTGGTGTCTAAGGCAAGGTTTAGGGGTTGCGTAATGCGCTCCGTAAGGAACGAGGTACTTAATTGATCACTGATCACCCTCTAGTACTATCCTTACCTGGCTAACTACCTGGGTAAAACTTTAATCTTTTCACTGTAGGAGTTTTTGGTTAGGAGCTGGTCTAGTTGAGTTTGGCTAAACCTTAGAATTAGAGTTGATTGAAAAGTGATTGATTTGATTTGTTTTAGTTAGGATTTTTCTTTTTCTTTATCTTCTCATATATTAAAAAAAAAGAAAAAAAAAACTAATTTTCTTTCCTTAAAAAAAAAACTATTTTTTTCTTTCCTTAAAAAAAAAATCCTGGGATAATTTTCCTTCCTTTAAAAAAAAACGAACTTAAAAAAAATAGGATTTGTTTTAATTAGGTTTTTCCTTTCTCTTCTCAAAAAAAAACTACTTTTTTCTTTCTTTCCAAAAAAAAAAAAAAAAAAATTTCCTTTACAAAAAAAAAAAATCTAAAAAAAAAGATATATATATATATATACATATTTCCTCATTTTGCTTTTCACATATATAAAAAAAAGAAATATTTTGAATAGTTTCTCAAAAAAAAAATTAATACATATATAGATGTTTATTAAAAAAAATTATATACATATTTCCTCATTAAAAAAAGGAAAAAAAATAAATACATATTTTCTCACCTTTTTGTTTTTCACTTAAAAAAAAACACACCAAAAATTTGAATAAGTAACATAGTTAAAAAAGAAATTACTTACAATTTTCCTCTTTTTTTTTTGATTTCTTCATCCTCATACTAACAGTAATTGCAGATCCTTATCATCATTATCAACCGAACAAATGTAAGTTCTTCAATTTTATCTGCTTTACTTTGTGCTTTAGCGAATTTGCATCGAGGACAATGCAAAATTTAGGTGTGGGGGTGAGAAATACATATTTTCCTCTTTATTTTACCTTTTTAGTTGCATTTTTCTTTCTTTTTGTTAAAAAAAAATTATAAAAATATTGTCACTTGCCAAATTAATAGAGTTAAGTAATAATTGATCAAATTGATAGATTTTAAATTTTCTAAGTCTTAGTTAGTGACATATTCAAGTTCACCTTTTATGATAACTCCAAATAAAATTCTTAAGAAATGATTTTTCAACTAGTATACTTTACTTAAGTCTTACCTTAGATTTTTAATTTAAATAAATTTCTTAAGAAATGATTTTCAAAGTAGTATACTTTACTTAAGCCTTAACTTGGACTTTTATTTAAAATAATGAAATTTTTGCATGCTTAACTTAGAGTTGAAAATAATTTTTTTTCAAAGTGTCTTGATTTACATATTTTCAAAATATATATACATATACAAAAAAAAATTGCAAAAGAAGAGTGCGAAAAATGGGCACCAAAAAGAAAAAAAAAACTCTTTAATTCAAGGTGATTCTATCTTATTAAGCCTAAGCTGACCGAGTAATTAAGCCCAAGGAGTATTTCCATACTTAATGACCTAAGCCCATTTGGGTTGGGATCCATTGGCCCAAAACTCGTTAAATGGTCACTTAGAAAGCCCGTTAAAGTAGAAAAAAAATCACCAAGGATGAAAGAGTTTTAAAAAATAATAAAAAAATAAAAAATAAAAAATTTAATAAATGTTTTATAGTTGTATATATGGTCTTGGAAAATATTTTAAATCAAGCAACTTGAAAATTATTTAAAACAAAGAGTTAGCATGTTCTTTTCAAAACTTTTAAATTAAATTTCTAAGTTTGGCTTGGTTTTGTATTGCTACAATGAGAAGATTTTCTTAAAAATATACCTTAGAGTTATATATAAAAATGTTTTCTTGAGTGATAACTGGCTCCAATTAGATTATCTAAAAGTTATCAAGTGAATTTAGTTATTTACTGACTTCTTTAATTTGGCAAGTTGACCGAATTTTGTGGGTATATTCACTGCAAACCCTCACGAGACTACAACTCGTCCACTAGGGTAACCTAGGGGTTTAAAGGCTTGTTGTATGCGCTAAATACAACCGCGATTCCTGCGAAAGTGAGTTAGAATTTTCTTTTTATTTTCTTTGCTAGAGGACTAGCAAAAGTTTAGGTGCAGGGGTATTTGATTATCACATTTTATTACAATTTTATACCCTCATTATCTATTTTATATGAATAAATATACCATTAATAATTGTTGTTAGATTAGTTTGCACATAATTGAATGAAAATATAAATAAATATTATTAAATATAAAAACCCCTCAAAAATCTCTCTTCTCTATTTTGTAGCATTTTTGAAGCCCAAAGCCCATCAAGAAAAATGATTACACCAAAGACTTGGTGGACTTGGATGCAAAGAGTGGAATGGAATGGACTTTTATGCAAAGATTACAAAATCAAACCTACGGACTTCATTGCTGCAAACAAGTGGGCCGGATTTGTTGTCTTTTAATCACATGAATGTGGATTTTTCTCTCAAGTGGGCCGGATTTGTTTTGTCTTTTAATCACATGAATGTGGATTTTTCTCTCAAAGAAGACCGAACTTGATGTGGGCTGCAGATGTGAAAAATCAAAACTTCATGGAGATGGACCGAATTCCTTGATAGGCTGCATTTATAAAAGAAACCGGACTTGCAATGTTCATTTGCTATTGGAAAATCAAATCATGAAATGGGCTGGTGGACTTGGCTTTCAAAATCAAAAGGAAACATCCATGGGCCGACATTGCTGCAGAAAATCATGCTTGGAATTTCATTTTCTTTTAAAAATCATATGGGCCTCTTATGTTGGGCTAGAGAAGAACAAAAAGCAAATTTAAAGGTGGAGATTGTTGCTTGGGGCTCAAGACAAATCCAATGGCTCAAATTCATTGAAGAATACTATAAATAGGGGTAGAGGGTGAGGGGTTAGAGTGTGAAAATTTTGTAAACTCCTTTTGAAGAGGAGGGCTACTCTTAATTGAGAAGGTCTTCCAAAAATTGTAACTTTAGTTGCAATTAATAATAATAATTTTTTCCTCTTTAAATTTGTTCTTTCTCCTCTTGTTGAATGATGAGGATGGAGATGAAGAGCAATTTGAAGGTTTGCATTTCTTTTCTCTTTTATTTCTTTTTAGTAATTTCTTTATTATTGCTTATTAGTTAGATTTAAATTCATGCTTGTAGTGTAGATTTATTTTCTTGTCTTTTTATTTCTTTTTGCACTTTAATTTGTAGAATAGATTTATTTTCTCGCATTTAATTTTTGTAATATATTTTGTAGTGTAGATTTTTATTTTCTTTGTAGTTAGATTTATTTCTTGTTCATAGTTTAGATTTTTCTGCTACGACATTCACCTTCCCTGGATGATACTGAATCGCGAACTCGTAGTCCTTGATAAACTCAATCCACCTCTTCTGCCTCTGATTGAGTTCCTTCTGAGAAAAGAGGTACTTCAGACTCTGATGGTCTGTGAACAGCTCAAACTACACTCCATACAAGTAGTGCCTCCATGACTTCAGTGCGAACACCACTGCTGCTAACTCCAAGTCATGAGTGGGATAGTTCTTCTCATGCACCCTCCGTAAGATGTAGGCTACTACCCTCTGAGTCTGCATCAGAACGCCTCCTAAGCCTGCCAACGACGCATCTGTATACACAACGAATGTCCTGTCGCTGCTCGGAATGGTCAGAACTGGCGCTGAAGTCAGCTTAGCCTTCAAAATATCAAAGGCCTCCTGGCACTCCATGCTCCATATGAACTGTACACCCTTCTTCGTAAAGCGTGAAATCGGCGTCGCAATCTTCGAGAAGTCCTGAATAAACTTCCTGTAATATCCAGCAAATTCCAAAAAGCTGCGAATCTCTGTCACCATCTTCGGTGGCTCCCAATTAAGAACTGCCGTAACCTTAGCCGGGTCCACTGCTATGCCCTCTCTACTGATGACGTGGCCAAGGAATCTGATTTCTAAAAGCCAAAACTTGTATTTGCGGAACTTGGCATACAACTGATGCTCCTGAAGAGTCCTCAATGCTATCCGCAGATGCTCCTCATGATCCGCCTCCGACCTCGAGTAAATGAGTATATCTTCGATGAAGATGATCACAAACTGATCCAAGAAGGGATGGAAAACCCGGTTCATCAAGTCCATGAATACTGCGGGTGCATTGTCAATCCGAATGGCATGACCAAGAACTCGAGAGAACTATATCGAGTAAGAAAGGCGGTTTTGGGAATATCAATCTCCCTAACCCGCAACTAATGATAGTCCGAACGAAGATCAATCTTCGAGAAATACTGCGCACCCTGCAACTGGTCAAACAAGTCATCAATCCTAGGTAGTGGGTACCTATTCCGGATAGTGACCTTGTTCAACTCTCGATAATCTATGCATAATCTCATACTACCGTCCTTCTTCACGAAGAGGACCGGCGACGCGCCCCACGGAGAATGACTCCGGCGAATAAAACCCTGAGCTAATATCTCGTCCAACTGGGTCTGAAGCTCCCTCATCTCAGCTGGTGCCATACGATAGGGTGCGCGGGATATCGGGGCTGTGTCTGGCTGCAACTCAATACAAAACTCTACCTCTCTCACCGGAGGTAATCCAGGTATGTCCTGAAAGACATCCTGGTACTCTGAGACAACTCTAGTCTCCAATAACTCAGCACCCTTATCCCGTCGCATCACCTCCTCGATGTACGCCAGAAATGACTCCGCAAATCGGTTGCCCTGAGAGGCGACTACAATCATCTCGGACCCGTCGGACGCTCGCAACTTGACTGTCTTCGCAAAGCAGTCTATACTAACATGGTAGGAAGATAACCAATCCATACAAAGGATGACATCGAACTCGGACATATGAAACACTATCAAATCGACTATGAACTCCGACTCGTCTAAACTGACGGTACACCTCCTACAAATGCTCTCCAGAAGCGATACCTCTCCTAAAGGGGTGGAAACAGATAAAAGGGTGTCTAGAGGCTAAGCTACAAGCTGGAGTCTATCCATAAATGCATGCGATATGAAGGAATGCGACGATTCCGAATCTAAAAGAATACGGGTGGAAAAGGGATGATTCACAAAGAACGTACCCTCCAAAACTGCTCCATTAGCTCCATGATCATGCGGGACTACTGCATATACTCTGCCGGTGGCTAAAGACTGCTCTGTCACTGGTGCTGGAGAATATGGGACAATCTGCCCCTGGGGAACCTCCTGAACTGCTAGAGCCTGCCCCTTAGTCTTCTGTTGCTGCTGAGTTGGACCATTTCCCTTCTGAGCTCTCGTTGGTGCACTGCGGCACTCTAATGCCTTGTGTCCGACCTTGCGACAGTTAAAACAAGATCCCTGGAACTTGTGCTGCTGACTTGCTCTCTGATCCTGTTGAGATCCCATCTTATGAGGGCTCTGCTGATGCTATTGGGATCCAATCAAGGGTCTCTTGTTCTTACCCTTGTCTCCGGCGTGCCCTCTCTTAGCACTCCCTTCCTCGTCCTTCTGGAACTTAGCTGTCCCATTTTCTTGAGAAATGGCGATTTCAGCTACTGGTGGTGGTTGTGTAATGTGATTCGCCAGAAGCTCCTCGATTGCTGCTATCCTAGCGACTAGGGGAGCAATAAGATCTACCAGGTACTGGGGAGCCTGTTGCGGCTCAGGTGGATTTTGTTGTGGTTCAGCCTGTCCAGATCTCTGAGTACGTGACATATCATATTCTGACATCTCTGCTCAAAAGAAAATAGGGGTTTAGGAGTCAAAGTAGACCTCTATAAATAGCGTATCACAATACAATTTTCACAACATATAGTATTTGCACAAATACTTTAAACTTATACAAAAATAGTTGTCATAAAAAAAAATTCTCAAATTTTGAGATATACGCATATATCGCCCTCACTCATACTAGGAAATCCTTACGGACTCTATACATGAATCCTAGGAAACTCTATCCTAGCTCCACGACTCGACACAGGATGATCCTATGGATACTGGAACTAGAGCTCTGATACCAACTGTGATGCCCCTGGGTTCACACAAGGCTGCAGTCCAAGGTGAAACCAAGAATGTCAAACCTGCCATGCACCACACCGTGCAATAACATGTTTCACTATCACAATTAACATCTATCTAGTAGAATTAACAACTGATGTAGGTACAAAACAGGTAAGAGATAATACAAGGAATACTGATGAAATGATAATAGTCATATAAATATCTCATCATCCAACGTACAGAAATACATAGTCAAGATCTGAGTAGATAAACTGAAATACTAAATAAGGCACTCCGCCTTTACAAATTCTAGAATAATACCCTCAAATGTCTAACCACACTACTGTGGAGCTCAAAGAAAATAATACATAGCTAGAAAGTAAAGCTGAACACTAATGTGGTCCGCTATCAACCTACGGCTCTCTGTGCTCCTGGCTCGTGACCTGAAAGGGGGAGGGACAACGAGCGTCAAAGCGCTAGCGAGTAACATCACAACCAACCCCAAGGGAAAAGGGCTCGTTGTATAAGAAAATACATATAATATATATAATAGATCTAAAATCATTGATCCTACTAAAGAGGGTTTTAGTATTTAGAAATTTACAACACGAGCATAGGTACGTCGAGCGAAATAATCCAAACAAGGAAACCCTCATGTATATACCTTGTATCTCAAATTGTAAATCTCTAAACGCCAGACCCGAGGTTCTAGTACCGAAAACAATAATAAAATGAATACAGCTAATCTCAGAGCAAAAATACAGTGCCATACCATAGCTAACATGAACATCATGTTATTACTTACATGAATATCATATCGAGATTTACAAAAGTGTTATGACATAAACTCACATGAGTGACATGTCAGAAAACGATTAAGTGTCCGAAACATAGACTATATAAATTAAATGTCCAACTCATGGACTGAATATAACCGTTGTCCAACACATGGACCGGATGTGACCGTTGTCCAACGCATGGACCGGATGTGACCGTTGTCCAATGCATGGACCGGATGGTAATGCATATCCAGCACGAGGATTAAAAATAGCTATGCATGTCCAACACGAGGACTAAGAGGTAATGCTTGCCTAACACGAGGACTGTGGATTTTAGTCCAACACGAGGACTGTGAAATGGTGAAAATATCACTGGGATACATAGTGAAATCTACCTATATCAATTCACAGTCAAAACAGTGTATGAATCTATAATTGATACCCTCAGGTCTTCTATCATGCCTGGGTACGTAGTAAGACCAAATAACAATGTCAGATAGTCCAGGAAATCACTCGAACCTGAACAAATATTCAAAAATGTACAAAACAGGGAAGATGCAACAGAGAGTGCTGCGGTCGACCGATCCGGTCGACCGAACTCTGGCAAGAGCCTGGAGGTCGACCGCTAGGCATCTCGGTCGACCGACCAGACGTCGCGGTCGACCGGATAAACGTCGCGGTCGACCGAACAAACGTCGCGGTCGACCGAACAAACGCCGCGGTCGACCGAACAAACTTGGCGGTCGACCGAAGCCCTAAAACGAGCTCAGCGGTCGACCGCTCCGGTCGACCGCCAAGCGGACAGAAACCCATATCTGAGTTTCTGTCAGCTTGAAACCTGAAACAAAATTTTTGTTAAACAAAATCTAACTTGTAGAGGTGTCATGAATCAGTAAAATCGCGAAAATAAATCTTTAAAACTTTGCCACCAAGATTCCATAAATGTTTAGACATGATTTACTCATCGTTAACAATAAAAACAGGGTTTTTACTCCTTTCCTAGGTATTTTCAGATCTAGATCTGTTAACAGAAAATGTTGGTGAGTTTTTTAAAACAGATAAAATCCCAAATCCATATTCTATGCAATAATACTCTATTAGCTATTTTAAAATACGAATTTGGCTCCATAAAACCCAATAAAAACTTAGTTCTTGACATGAAAACGAAAGGGGTGGGGGTTGGGCGAGAAATTACTCGCCTTGGGTGTTGACGAAAGCCCTAGATCTGCAGGAGGTTGATTCTCTACGCTGCCAATCCAAAATCTCGCTGAAAAATCCTCCAGATCTCCTCCTAAGCACCAAATCCAGCTAGGGTTTGAGATCTGGGAGATGGGGGCTAGGGTTTTTGAGCCTGAGGTGAAGAGAGGCTCTCCTGGGTTGAGTTGGTATAAATACCAACTCCCTAACCCGACCCGAAACCTAAAAGACCAAATCAAAACCGTAAAAGAAAACAAAACCTGAAACTCTTTGTACGCTGATCGGTCGACCGTACCGGTCGACCGCCACGGTCGACCGCGTCGGTCGACCGCTCAGCACAAAAATGCCTTCTGTAGGCATTTCACCTGCTGGCCATATACCACTCGATTTCTCTCACTTGTAAACACCTGCTGGGTTCCCAAACACTGATAAACATATATATCTTATATTTATATGGTTATTCATCACAAGGGAATTATTTACTATTAATAATTCACATATATTTATTATAGAAATTTCCGGGGTTTTACATTCTTCCCCCCTTAAAAAAATTTCGTCCTCGAAATTCGGAAATCATGTGAACTTGAAATATGAACTCTTAGATAACCTTATAGAGATATTTACACTTAACGATCTAAAATAATAATATTCTCGCTCAAATCCTAATCTAGTGGAACTAGTACATCAGGCGAAAAATCCAAACAAGGAACCCCCCATCTATATACCATGTGTTCCAAAAGATTAAAAATTAAGCGAAAGTATTCTCATTATAACGTTAAATGCAAACATAACCAAAGATATGCACATAAGTTAAGATATGTAATCATAAATGAGAATTTATTTACCTGCTCAACCGTATATACATGAGGGTTTCCTTGTTTGGATTATTTCGCTCGACGTACCTATGCTCGTGTTGTAAATTTCTAAATACTAAAACCCTCTTTAGTAGGATCAATGATTTTAGATCTATTATATATATTATCTGTATTTTCTTATACAACGAGCCCTTTTCCCTTGGGGTTGGTTGTGATGTTACTCACTAGCGCTTTGACGCTTGTTGTCCCTCCCCCTTTCAGGTCACGAGCCAGGAGCACGGAGAGCCGCAGGTTGATAGTGGACCACATTAGTGTTCAGCTTTACTTTCTAGCTATGTATTATTTTCTTTGGGCTCCACTGTTGTGAGGTTAGACATTTGAGGGTATTATTCTAGAAGTTGTAAAGGATGTGAGCCTTATCTCCTTATCGTTAGATATTTGTATTTGAGACTTGTTGAGTATTTCAGTTTATCTACTCAGATCTTGACTATGTATTTCTGTATTGTTGGATGATGAGATATTTATATGACTATTATCATTTCATCAGCATTCCTTGTATTATCTCTTACCTGTTTTGTACCTACACCAGTTGTTGATTCTACTAGATAGATGTTAATTGTGATGGTGAAACATGTTATTGCACGGTGTGGTGCATAGCAGGTTTGACATTCTTGGTTTTACCTTGGACTGCAGCCTTGTGTGAACCCAGGGGCGTCACAGTTGGTATCAGAGCAAAAATACAGTGCCATACCATAGCTAACATGAACATCATGTTATTACTTACATGAATATCATATCGAGATTTACATAAGTGTTATGACATAAACTCACATGAGTGACATGTTAGAAAACGATTAAGTGTCCGAAACATAGACTATATAAATTAAACGTCCAACTCATGGACTGAATATAACCGTTGTCCAATGCATGGACCGGATGTGACCGTTGTCCAACGCATGGACCAGATGTGACCGTTGTCTAACGCATGGACCGGATGGTAATGCATATCCAGCACGAGGATTAAAAATAGCTATGCATGTCCAACACGAGGACTAAGAGGTAATGCTTGCCCAACACGAGGACTGTGGATTTTAGTCCAACACGAGGACTGTGAAATGGTGAAAATATCACCGAGATACATAGTGAAATCTACCTATATCAATTCACAGTCAAAACAGTGTATATATCCATAATTGGTACCCTCAGGTCTTCTATCATGCCTGGGTACATAGTAAGACCAAATACCAATGTCAGATAGTCCAGGAAATCACTCGAACCTGAACAAATATTCAAAATGAAAAATGCAGCAGAGAGTTCGGCGGTCGACCGATCCGGTCGACCGAACCCTGACACGATTCTGGCGGTCGACCGCTAGGCATATCGGTCGACCGACCAGACGTCGCGGTCGACCGGATAAATATCACGGTCGACCGAACCAACGTCGCGGTCAACCGAACAAACGCCGCGGTCGACCGAACAAACTTGGCGGTCGACCGAAGCCCTAAAACGAGCTCAGCGGTCGACCGCTCCGGTCGACCGCCAAGCGGACAGAAACCCATATCTGAGTTTCTGTCAGCTTGAAACCTGAAACAAAATTTTTGTTAAACAAAATCTAACTTGTA
The DNA here is from genome assembly GCF_001876935.1 of Asparagus officinalis. Taxonomy (NCBI): domain Eukaryota; kingdom Viridiplantae; phylum Streptophyta; class Magnoliopsida; order Asparagales; family Asparagaceae; genus Asparagus; species Asparagus officinalis. Next base: position 7,018 of record NW_017972974.1, on the reverse strand, counting down.
GAGGTGTCATGAATCAGTAAAATCGTGAAAATAAATCTTTAAAACTTTGCCACCAAGATTCCATAAATGTTTAGACATGATTTACTCATCGTTAACAATAAAAACAGAGTTTTTACTCCTTTCCTAGGTATTTTTAGATCTAGATCTGTTAACAGAAAACGTTAGTGAGTTTTTTAAAACAGATAAAATCCCAAATCCATATTCTATGCCACAATACTCTATTAGCTATTTTAAAATACGAATTTGGCTCCATAAAACCCAATAAAAACTTAGTTCTTGACATGAAAACGAAAGGGGTGGGGGTTAGGCGAGAAATTACTCACTTTGGGTGTTGACGAAAGCCCTAGATCTGCAGGAGGTTGATTCTCTACGCTGCCAATCCAAAATCTCGCTGAAAAATCCTCCAGATCTCCTCCTAAGCACCAAATCCAGCTATTTTGATTTTCAGAACTCAAAGGGGCTCCCTCTCGTGAACAGTAGTATATATATCCACTCACAAAACCCGACCCGAAACCCAATAGACCCGAAACAGAAACCGCAAAGAAAATAAAACCTGAAACTCTTTGTACGCTGGTCGGTCGACCGTACCGGTCGACCGCCACGGTCGACCGCGTCGGTCGACCGCTCAGCACAAAAATGCCTTCTGTAGGCATTTCACCTGCTGGCCATAAACCACTCGATTTCTCTCACTTGTAAACACCCGCTGGGTTCCCAAACACTGATAAAAACATTCATCTGATATATATATGTATATATTTATGATTATTCATCATAAGAGAATTATTTACTATTAATAATTCACATATATTTATTATAGAAATTTCCGGGGTTTTACATGTGATCCATTGAGAGAGAGCTTAATTTTTGTTCTCATTCATATTAGAGAGCAAATCTTGTATTTGCACTTTTATTGAGAGAACATGTTGTAATACACAAGGATACTTAGAGAAGTTGTTAGGAGAAGAACATGGTCAATTCCAAGAGGAGTGACTTGGTTGTAAAAGACTAGGAAGAGCTAGTAATTCCAAGCACTTGAGGAAGGTAACATGGGTCGGCCAACACTTAAAGAAGTGTATTGTGTGATTATCAACGTGCAATTGTAAAAGTTTTCGGTGAGCTTTGAAAACCGAATTGTGCAGTTATTATGTTGATAGTGGAGAATCTCCTCGAGGTGAGGAGAGGAGACGTAGATCGAGTGTTAGACCGTACTCTATGATCATATTTGTTGTTTGTGATTGCCTTGGCGTATTATTCTTGTGCTCATTATTTATCATATTTCTATATCGCCATTCTCTCATAGTTTATATCGCCTATTATTTAATTATACATCCTTGCATATATCACTTGTGTATATCATGTTGCTAGGATTTTGTTAATAAGTTTTAATTTGGCATTGATGTCGGATTAGATTATTAATTACCCTATTCATCCCCTCTCTAGGGTACTTTCAGAGTCATCATTAATCTTTAGTATTTATTTTTTTTGTTTTAAGTCTATCAATAATTAAGATGTCTTGTAGTCATGTGAAAAGTATGTATTCTGTGCTGAGCTTATACAAACCATCTTAATATTAAGTACTTGGTTATATTTTTATAAATACATCAACAATATATTGTTGTATTTTTTTTCAAACTTAAGGCTATATTTAATGACTAAAATAAACAAATTGGAGATTAACGATTTGATCCCATAAATAAATATGTTACATGAAGTTAAAAAAATAAATGTTGTGTATGCAAGTATATAAAAGTATATTGATCCCATTTTTACACATAAATCTATTTCATAATTTAAAAAAAAAATAAAATTTATAGAAAATATAATAATCTATGTTTATAGATTTTAGCTCAAAATAAACCTGACTTATTTTATAGTAAGAAAATAAATAAATAGTAATAATTTTGATATTTAACCACGTGCGTTGTACGTGCACAAGAACTCTGATATTATTTTATATATCCTTTAAAAGAGGGAGTTCAAGAAAAACTTTACCCTCCCCAAAATAACCCTCCACCAAATTTAGTTACCAAACGTATCCTCAATTGATAAGCCACTTTACTCTTTTTCATCGGTTACGATCCCAACCCCTCATCTCTCTCCATCTATCTTGGCCTCTCCTTCGCCGTCTTCTTAGGCTTCCTCCCCAAATCCTACATCCCCTACCTCTCCTCTCTCCAATCCCGCAACCGAATCCTCAGCCTCAAGCTCTTCCAGGCTAAGGACCAGCTAAAAACCCTAAGGTCGAGGAGGTAGGAGGATTCCAAGGCCAACGCCCGCGTCGTCGAGATCTGATCGAGTCGACGAACGAGGAGATCGAGGGGTTGAGGGGGAGGGTCGGGGAGCTCAAGAGAGAGGTGAGGGAGAGGGACGAGATGTGGATCTCATGGCGGCGAGGAGAGAGGAAGAGGAGGAGCACGAGGAGGTTAGGGTTACGGTTTCGGAGGGGTTAGTGTTTGGGGAGATGAACGAGATGGCGACGGGTTATTACGCAGGGGAGAAGGAGAGGGATTCGAAACGATGGGTGGAGAGAGCTGCCAGCGGGCGGTAGCAGGTAAATAATTTTTCCCTTCACTTTTCCTTTTTTTAAGCAATTTATCAATTTTGTTTGTTTTAGAAATTCAGGTATCCTTTATGGGAAAAGAGCTATTAGGAATTTTTGTTATCCTTTTTTTTCTCGTAAATTTTGATTTTATTTTGAAAATTCTTAGTCTGTGCGACATCTTTCTTAATTCTTAGAATTCAAATAAAAGTAGGTATGATGTTTTGATATGTGATTAATTTCATTATGAAATTTTTCGTATTTTGAAATTAAGCATAACACCAACGTAATTGTTTTCTCTGAGGCAATTTAGGTTCTATGCATTGGAATTTAGTTTATTTTCTTGCACTGCAATTAGTTTTTACGACAATTGATATTTTTCTAATTTTTTCAGTTTTTATGCATTATTTACAGGATTTAGGATTTGAAGGTTGCTGAATCTCCCATCTATCAAGGTAAATATTAATGTTTGATATAAAATTAATTTGGTTTGTTGGATTATATATATATTTTGATTGAATTGAAATAGAAAATAGAAACTTTTTCTTTTGCTATGCATGCTTTTATTTAGTTTAAGTAAATGTTAAATGCCTAACTTTTAATTCAAAACAAACCTAATTAGCATCCTCAAGGCATCATCATTTACTACTTGGGTGTTGGATGGTTTATTCTTAGGCTTGAATTAAAAATCAATAATAGTTTAATTGTCAATATAGTTTATAGTTCTTATTGAAGAATTATATTGTATTGCTTTTCTTTAAAAACTTATGTTGTGGTGATTAAGTATATAGATCAATGATAATCTACTTCATTTATATGTTTTTTCATGCTTTGTGATATAAACCTTTATAGTTTGTTACATGCATGATATTATGGGTCGCCAATTGCATATATATCATTGTTCACATATGTGATTTTTCTATAAAATACGAAGCATATGCTATCTTCAAGGCTCTCTGTTCAAACCAAGCTTTATGTTAACAAGTATCCGTTATTAATTAATAGTGTTCTTTTATTCACTACGGAAGCTTTTTGCTTCCAATGATTTAATATTTTTACAATCTGATCAAATATGCATGTGGTGCAAAAAATTCCATTGAATTTTCACGTTTATAACTTTTCAATTCGATTGATGTGTACTACTTACTTATGATGGTAGTCCAAAATATCTTCAATTATTCCTTCACATTAATTTGTACCATGCTAAATGTTCATCTTCAAAGCAAGACACCTAATGACATGTTATAGTGAAGGCAACTTTAGAATTATCATAAAAATGAATTAATCTTCAAGAGTTAAGACTTATAGGGTAAGTGTATTCTCCAGGCCAATACATTATCAAAAGGAATAGACCAAAACATAATAATTATGAAAAGTTGTACATTAGATCCACATTTCCCCCCTTTCTTGGCTAATATGATTTATATTTGACAGGTCAAGAAAGAAGTCAATGATAAAGTCCTGGAGCTGGAGCAGAAGTATAATAAGATCTGTGGGCTTGTGTACAGCTAAAGGAATGAGGTTATTCAATTTATTCCAGAGATTTAGTTAATTGTACGTTTATAGACAGAGGTATTTGATTCATGGGTCTTGCCTTTTCTAAGACCTTTATCCAATTTCTATTTTTCTCTTTTCAGTTATTGTTTACTTTGACCACTTGCCTATCTGCAAAATTAGCAAAAGGTAAAGATTTTTTTTATTGCTAACTTTCATTTCTGGATATTTTGGGGGCTTATTGGTAATTGTATTGATAGCTCTTATTGCTTATGGTCCTTTTGATCATTTAGGTGCTTATTCAGCTTTTGGGAAGGCTAAATTCTTTGTCATAGTTTGGATTCCGCAAGCTTTAGTGCTATAAATTTTGTAGATAAGTATTATTAATGAGTTTGAATAAATGGATGCGCCTAATAGGCCTTAACGTGCTTATAAAACGAGAAACCTAATGTTTCCTCTTTTTCGAGACTTTTTAATGACTGAGTATACATGGATAAATATTAACTATTCATATGAAGATAACAGGAAGCAGTTTGGAAATTGGTGTAATCTGTGTGTTTTAGTTATGCTCATAAGCTTTTCTTTTGTCTTGTCTTGACAGTTTCATGTTATTTTGGGTTTCAGATTTTTGTTTGATCAATGAAAGCTAGCCGTCCATTACATCTTCTTAGCGGTCATGGAGGACTTTCTCATGCTTTGATGTTTTTTCCTACAAGTGTAAGTCAACTCCCTTTCTTTCTTTGTGGTTCATGTTCCTCTGCCAGATGACAAGGAGATTGAGAGGATGGTGTTGGAGAAGAAGAAAATGGAGTTGTTGAACAAGTATACAAGTGATATGTTGATAGAGGAACAAAGTGAGGCTAAGGACATGCTTAACATCAAGAGGTAATTGTCATTTATATCTTAAATGAGATTACATTTCCCTGTACATTTTCTTTAGTTTAGTAACCCCCCTACCCTCCCACCCCCTCCCATTTTTGCTATCTGTAGAAGCTGACATCCATGGTTTCATAAAATGATTAAGTTGAAGTACACACAAATTGACATTACATACCTAATTTAACTTTTGAATCTACTTCAAGGAATGGAAGTAGATATGTTGCGTCAAATGTTGTACTTTTTAACCCCTACAAATGAAAATTCAACTATCATTCTCAACTATCATATCTTCAACTATCATTCTCAACTATCATATCTTTAACTAAACATTGGAAATATGAGTCAAATGTTGTACTTTTTAACCCCCCAAATTTTCTCGAATTTTTTCAATTATCCGTCAGTAATTTGATTATTTCTTTGCTTGGATGTTTGTAGTCGTAGAAGTAATCACGTTGGATATGCACTTCATCGTCTACAGTTTCCTCAGACTCCAACTGGGGAAAAGGTACGTTCTTCATTGTATTATGAATTACTTGGTTTTGGGGTTTTATTTTATTAGGACTAAACTATGTAGGACAATGGACGAGTTGAGTTCAAAGTGGCATCTTTTATATGAATAAGAGGAATTTTCTCGCGCTGTTGCCGCGGCAGTGTACACTGCCGCGCACCTTCGATGTAGTTTGCGACCTCTCGGGTATTTTGGCTCTAACTTCCTCGTACGATGTCGGAATGAGGTGATCCAAGATGCGTTGGAAAGCTATCGAAGAGATCTACAAATTCCCATAGGAATATCACTCTGTTTGTGTGTACAACACCTTCCACTACCGCGCAAATGCGCGTCAGTGTTTCTTATCGTGGGTGTTCATATTGTTCTTCTATGTTGTTTCACATGTTCCTTTGCTTCTTTTGGCTTTGGATGATTTCCTCTAACTTAGATAGGGATATTCATATCTATAGGCATTTTTATACGCCTACAGATATCCCCTCCAAAGTATCTCAGACTTATTCTTTTATAGAGGAGTCTGGGACACTTTGGATAAGATAAGTCTTACTTGCAATCCCTTCAGTATTTAGTTGAGAAGATCGTGTAGAAGGACCTGTGAATGGCTTCAACTCTTGACTTCTTTATCTTTTAGTCTACTCAGTGCTTTGTAGAATAGCTAAAATTCTTCTGGTGCTGCGTTTTTCGCTTGACCATTGTCAAAGTCTTGAACTGAAACTGATGTTTTGATTTGTGAATTAGCTCTTGTCGTTGAACTAATGTTGAACTGATTGTCTTCATTAGGAATTCATATCTGGATCGCAATTGAATCCACTGAGATCATCCATTGGACTTTTTTCCTTAGCTTTATTTTGGCGAAAATCATTGATGCGTTGACAGGCGTTAACACAGTTTATCCTCGTGTGTTTACTGGAGTCTACACAGTTTAAGCTCTTAAGACGTTGGAGCATGGCAGTCTTGAGTATCGAGACTGCAGGACCAATTATTCAGGTCGGTTCATCTGCAGGTATGGATTTTACCCTGAGTTTGTTGTATACTCAAGTCATGAGACCAACTAATGAAGCTGGTGCGTCAGTGATTATCGTATTTATAGGATTTTTGGCAAACCCTCAGCCATTAACGGATTTGATATGCCTTTACCGACGACCGTTTGAATCGGGCTAGTATGTAAAGTATCTAAATCCGTTTCACACATAACGTTGGACTAAAAGAATTAGACTCTTTTAGATTTTGAACTACAATATTGAATATGTAGGCTACATGTGTTAGATGTAGGCTTATCTCTAATAAGGGATCGAGATAACGTCCCCCATGCTTGAACAACATGGATTTTTGCCTAATGAAAGAATTAGGTATTCTATCTTTCAATCTCTTGTTTGTTAGTAGAGATGAACCCAAAATCAGAGAGGAAGAATTTTATATTCTATCTCTCGATCTCTTGTTTGTTGGTAGAGATAAACCCAAAATCGGAGAGAAAAAATTTTATATTCTATCTCCTAGTCTCTTGTTTGTTGGTAGAGATGAACCCAAAATTAGAGAGGAAGAATTTTATATTCTATCTTCTGGTCTCTTGTTTGTTGGTAGAGATGAACCCAAAATCGGAG
>NW_017972973.1:12474-14544 GCF_001876935.1 Asparagus officinalis | reverse complement strand
TATGAATTAATCGCTCTCTGCGTGCTGTCATTTATAGGTACTTACACACAAAAAATCATAAGACTTCGCGCTTGAAACACTATAATCAATTAATTAAAAATATATATTTTAATGCTTACAAGCTGTTCCTAACTTCTTCCACGATGAAAAAGAATCACAAAAAGCTTACCGCAAATTTATTGCTCCCTCTCTGTTTTTGCGGGTTGCTTTAGTGAAAAATAATCCAAATATTTCAAAAGATTTACAATATGTATAGGGAAATACACCAGTAAAGTAGTATGCGAACCCATTTACCATATCGTCATATCCCGCTCCGAACGTGTCTCCAGGGGGGAGTATTAAATCCGTGGCACCACACTTTAGTAGTGATAACTTTAGAGACGTTCTTAGAATTCACAGGGGGCGAAAAAGCACTCTTTAGAGTAATTTTCATAAATTCCTACATCCAAAAGAACCTCCTACTGTTATCATACATTCACTAGTTACTGCACGCGGTTTAATATATTGCCCGGACGAATGAAACCAATTTAAAACAAGAATATAATATTCTAAAGAGTAAGCCATGCCGTTTAAGTGGAGTGAGGTGAATCGGAAACACAATTTTCAGCGAATTAATCGCTCAGATCTCGAGATCTAAAGGACCAAAGCCTAGGATCTGGAGTTTAGTCTCGTGTAGGATCCCAGATTGTTCCTTTCTTCCTCTCGAGCATTTCCTGCCTTTTTTGACGGTTTTTGGGGGCATGGTCCGAGTGATCAGATCTGAATGCTGCAAGTCTTTCTGGTCTTCAAAGCCCGAGTTCACTCTTCAATCCGGATAGAGTTTCAGGCTCTTGAAAGTTTCGTACCCCTGAAAAATGCAACATCTCTAGGCCTATTTATAGGCTCTCAGGACCAGTGGCTGGCCCAGAAAAGGGGAATGTCGGCCACCTCTGGCCACTGCTCGGCCACCTCTGCGGTGCGCCGGAAACAAAATCTGAAGGTTTGTTATAATATACAGTGTCCGTAAGAGCGGACCCAAAGAGGCCTGCTTTCAATAATTATATTGACAAAATTATAACTCCCGGATCTTTGTAATCCAAGATGACAATCATATCAATGAAAAAGAAAACAGTTTTCCACGCGAACAGAGTTCTCACCTTGTATTAGAGAACAAATCTTTTGTTGTGAGCTATTATTGTGAGTTGCACTTTGTATTACACTTGAACACCGAGAGAAGTGGTTGGTGAGAGACGAGGCTAAAGACCAACACTTGATGTGGTAGTTAGTGTGTTTATGTTGTGAGTGTTGTAGAGTTTTCGGTTAGCTAGAAAACCGTATTATGAGGTGTGAACGTTTTTCGGGTAAGCATAGAAAACTCGGTGTGTTAGTTGTGAGATTGTGAATGTTGATCTGTGAGCATTGAAAACCGATATTGTGTGGTGTAAACATTATTTGGGTGAGCATAGAAAACATAATTATAATAGTAGATTTCTCCCCGGGAGTGGGGAACGGAGACGTAGAACGGAAGGTTCGAACTCTGTGCTCATATTGTGTGTTTGCATTATTTATATTGCCCTATCACAATTATATCTTTAGTTTATTTAATTTACCCTTGTGTATATCACTTATCCTAGCTCACATATCTTGTTGTATTTCATACTTGCTAGGATAACTTGTTAATTAATTTTAATTGGCATAAAATCAGATTAGATTGCATAAGACCCTAATCCCCCCTGTTGGCCTTCTTGTTTTGATGATGATTTACAAATAATTTACTACTAATGTTGTTTGTCTAGTGTTTGTGCATTCCTATGTTTTGTAGACAAACAACGTTGTTGGAGGTTAGATGGATTAAGCCTACACGATCATATCAAGAGGAGGTTGGCGGAATTGTGGAGTGAAGCATCGTACAATTCAAGTTCAAGATCCAAGTTTAGCTTCATCCGTAACGTGTACCAAGTTGAGCTCAATGAAGATCAAGATCATTGCTTGGGTAAATTTAGTTTAGGATTTATATTATGTGTGTTAGATACTCTAAGCTCAATATCTTATACACACACATTTATTGGTTTCTTCGTATATATATATATA
>NW_017972973.1:8408-12449 GCF_001876935.1 Asparagus officinalis | reverse complement strand
TCTCCGTCGGTCGACCGATATTATTTTCGGTCGACCGACAATAGATCCGTTGCTTTTTCAACGGCTATTTCCTGAGCTGATTTTCTGGGGGCTCTTTTGTCTTTTGCTTGGGGTTTTTGTTGAGATCTTGAGTGGGTATAAATACCCCATTGCTGATCTCTTTTTATAAAGCCAAGAAGTTTTTAAACAAAGGTTTGAAAAAGGGTTTAAGCTTGTTTTAAGCTTGTTTAAGGGTTTGGTTTAAAGCTGTTTTGGTTTTCACAAGTGGAAGGGATTATCTTCTTGTTTGGGCTCATATCTCCATCTCTCCATCTTGATCTAGAGAAGTTTTCCTAAACTCAACTCTAGCTTTTATTTATAATTATTTGTTGATTATCATTTCTATTAAAGCTAGTTTTATATTGAGTTTAGTTTGATTTGATTTACTCTTTGTTTACACACACAAACATTGAGCTTATTGTATTTGTATACATTATATAATTAGGTTGTGGGATAGTGTGACATTGAGTTGAGCCAAATTGGGTTCTCACCTTGTTAGAGAGAACAATCATTTGTTATATTGTGCTTAATTATGAGAATTAACTTGTAATACATTTGTACACCGAGAGAAGTGTGTGGTTAGAGACGGGGTCGAATCCAAGAGGAGTGGCATCGGTTGACGTGCCTAGGGAGAGGTTGTAACCGAGCACTTGAGGAGGAAGACACGGGCTAGGACCAACACTTAGTGTGTGAGGTGTGATTGCATAGTGATTGCATTGTGAGGTGTAAACGTTGTTCGGGTGAACGTAGAAAACCCGGTTGTGATAGTGGAGATCTCCTCGAGGTGAGGAGCGGAGACGTAGGTCGTGGGGACCGAACTCCGTAATCATATTGTTTGTTTGTGATTGCATTGGCGCACTTAATTTTATGTTCTTATCTTATATCGCCTTTGTATATTGCTTGTTGATTATATTGCCCACTATCTAGTTTAGATTGTTTACCCTTGAGTTTATATATCCTTGCACATACATTGCCTATATCTCTTTGTTAGGATATATCTTGTTGTTCATATTGCTTATCCTAGCTCATATACATTGTTGTATTTTTAATTAGTTTTAATTGGTATTTAATCGGATTAGATTAGCATAAGACCCTAATCACCCCCCCTCTAGGGTCTAACAATTGGTATCAGAGCTTGGTGCTCTTTGATTTAAGGTCTAATCGCCTTGAGTTAAAGATCCAAGTTAGCTTATTGTGCTAATCTATTTTTGAGCTTTATTTGTATCTTGCTTGCATACATTTTCTTATTATGGACATACATTGTGCATCTTGTTTAGGCTATGATCCTATTGTTGCTCCTAAAATAGATAATCTCCCCTATGACCAATGGTGTTCTAGATTTAACATATTTGTTAGATCTAAACAATTCGATTTATGGGAAGTTATTGAAGATGCTTATATTATACCCACTTCGGAAAAATCCAAGTGGAGTAGCAATGATAAAAGAATGTTTAATATGAACAAGCTTTTGTTAGAATATTTGCTTAATGCCTTTGACTCATCCTTTTCTAACAAATTTGTTCATTTTGATAGTGCTTACAATTTATGGAAATTCATAGAAGCACATCAAGGCAACTTGGAGGAAATCCAACGTAGTTTGGAGGATTATTCTTCAAGTGAGTGTGGAGCATCATCATGCACACGGCCACTAGGCGATAGCCCTAGTGTGGTAAGCGATTCGGAATCCGATAGTGATATATCCATCAATGAACTCGCTTGTGCATATGATAGATTAATGCATGCCTATACTAAGTTGCATAATAATTTTATAGATTTGAAAAGCAAGCATGTTAATTTGAAATCCGATCATGAGTTGCTAGGTTCCAAATTTGATATCATTGCAAAAGAAAATATTGTGCTTAAAGAAAACAATGACTTATTAAATTTAGAAAATGAAAAATTTACCTAATCCATTTCTAGCTTATCTCATGCTAAGAACAATGCCATATTAGAAGTAGAGAACATTAGAAATGAGTTTAATTCTTTATGTTCTACTTCTAATGCTAATGCATATGTGCCTAATGATGAGTTGAATAATATTAAAAATAGAATATCATCTTTAGATTCAACTCTTAAATCATGCATTGTCAATAATAACAAGCTTATGGACATGTGTGCTAAATCTCATGCTAAAACATCTAAACATCCTATTCATCATGCACACATGTATAGTAAAGTCTACAAATGCACAAATTGCGGTCGTAAAGGCCATCTTGCTAGATTTTGGTATGATGCACAAAAACCCTCTAAGGCTCATATTAATCCTTCTTGTGCATCTCATTAAGCTTCATCATCACATTTTTCACATACACATGCACATACTCATCATGTTCATCATAAGCATTCTCATGTGTTTAAATGTGATCATTGTGGTCGATTTGGTCATTTGGCCAAATTTTGTTTTGATTTAAAGAGAGTTTCACATTGCAAAATAATTTTAAAAGATCATCCATGTTTGCAAATGTTTCTAATGTTTCTCGTGCACATGTTTATGGTCAACAAAATCAAATGGGCCTCTTTCATTGCACTAATTACAATCGGAAAGGTCATTTACATAATTTTTGCTTTGACCGTGTTCGTGCACCATATGTGCCCAAGAGGGTTCATAATCTTAGGGCTTTGAGCTTTATTGATAGGGGTCATGTCCCTAACCAATCCGGCACCAAAAATTCTTGGGTGCCAAAATAATTTTTAAACCAAGAATTTTCGTACTTTTTCTTTTTCTTTTTCTTGGTTTTGAAAATTACGCTTTAAAATCTTTTTGTTATGAAAATAATTTTTTCTTTTATCAATTCTTTTGTTTTTATAATTCCTAGTTTTGATTTTGATGAGAGGTTTGTATTTATATAACCCTCCGGATTTATTGGGTGTTTATTCCCAAATCATGTTTACCGGATGCTAGAATGATTATATGGGTTAGAACAAGCTTAAGAGCTTGATATATTGTTGTCTCTCTTGAAATCCTTTTATCAAATATTTTGTTTTGAATTATTTCTTTGAATTCATTATATTTCACTTATATGATGATATTTATGTGTTTGTGCTTATGGATCATCTATTCGTGCCTTATAATGTATTCCATATGTGGTTTGATCAAATCCCACAAAGAAAATTTTCTTGATTGATCAAACATCGTTTTCGGATTTAAACTTTGATTTATGATTTCTTTTGGATGATTTGTTTTCATTTGAAAACTTTTTGCATGATTCTCATGTTTTCCTTCTTTTGATTTCATAAATCTACCTCTACAAATGGTTTTTATGCTCTTTGATATGAGACACTTCTTTTTCATATTGATATTTTATATGTGTTCTCATTGTCTTTTTGTATGTGAGTGATGTTTAGCATATTTTTTATTTATGCTTTCTCACATATGTTTGCCATGATATTCATTTCACATATTCCATATGGCATTTTGATAGGGGGAGCAATCCCTATATCATTCTATGTGTTATACTCACCCATGCTTATAGGTAGGGGGAGCTTTCTCTCTCTTCATTCCTTTGTCCCCTTTTTGATGTTGTCAAAGGAGGAGAAATATTGTGAGTATATGTATATTCTTTCTTGTTTATATGCATGTGAATTATAATTCATAGATTCATTTCCTTTCATGCATATATCCTTTTCGTAAATTGTTTGTCATCATCAAAAAGGTTCCTATGTATTGTAGACAAACAACGTAGTTGGAGGATGGATGGAATAGCGCTTCAACGACGATATCAAATGGAGGTTGGCGGAATTGTGGAGTGAAGCATCGTACAATTTAAGTTCAAGATCCAAGTTTAGCTTCATCCGTATCGTGTACCAAGTTGAGCTCAATGAAGATCAAGATCATTGCTTGGGTAAATTTAGTTTAGGATTTATATTATGTGTGTTAGATACTCTAAGCTCAATATCTTATACACACACATTTATTGGTTTCTTCGTATATATATATATATAGTTATATATTATATATATATATATATACATAAGTTTTGTTTTCTATGTATATATATAGTT
>NW_017972973.1:5454-8344 GCF_001876935.1 Asparagus officinalis | reverse complement strand
AAGTTTTGGTTTTCATGTTTATAAATATGAAATTACATATTTATTATTGTGTTTTGGTATTTATTGCATAGAATATGCAATTTTGTGAAAATATTATATTCTTAGTTTTTGGACTTAACAATAATCATATACATACTTTATTAAGTCTATATAATCATTGTGCAAAGTTTCAAAACATGGTTTACCCAAAATGTCAAAATTCATATGTTTCCATTTTCATGTTTTGGACTATTTTACAAAATGATGATTTTTCACAAATGGAAAATGTAATTTGAAAAATTCTTTTTGTAACATGTTTGTTTTCATTTTTATATACATTTCCCAAAGTTTCATTATTTTTGGACTTCGTTTGTTATTTTTAACATATTTTCTAAAGTCTCAAAATCAGCTTCTAAAACCTGTTTTTCTGCATATCAGTTTTCGGTCGACCGATCCGGTCGACCGCTCATTTGTTCCTTCGACAGCATGCAGCAGAGAGTTGGTCGGTCGACCGCCGTGGTCGACCGAGAGCTTCCTTCGGTCGACCGCACCGGTCGACCGGATAAGTCTATACCTGTTTTTCTCGTGTTTGACCTGGATAGCGGTCGACCGAAATTTCCGCCGGTCGACCGCCTATTTGACCGTTGCTTTTCCAACGGCTATTTCCTGAGCTGTTTGCTAGAGATTATCTTCTTGTTTGAGCTTCAATCTCCATCTCTCTATCTTGTCATCTATTGAGAATTTTTCTAAACTCAACTCTAGCTTTTATTTTTAATTATTTGTTGATTATCATTTCTATTAAAGCTAGTTTTATATTGAGTTTAGTTTGATTTGATTTACTCTTTGTTTACACACACAACCATTGAGCTTATTGTATTTGCATACATTATATAATTAGGTTATGGGATAGTGTGACATTGAGTTGAGCCAAATTGAGTTCTCACCTTGTTAGAGAGAACAATCATTTGTTATATTGTGCTTAATTATGAGAAATCACTTGTAATACACTTGTACACTGAGAGAAGTGTGTGGTGAGAGACGGGGTTGAATCCAAGAGGAATGGCGTCGGTTGATGTGCCTAGGGAGAGGTTGTAACTGAGCACTTGAGGAGAAGGACACGGGCTAGGACCAACACTTAGTGTGTGAGGTTTGATTGCATAGTGATTGCATTGTGAGGTGTAAACGTTGTTCGGGTGAACGTAGAAAACCCGGTTATGATAGTGGAGATCTCCTCGAGGTAAGGAGCGGAGACGTAGGTCGTGGGGACCGAACTCCGTAATCACATTGTTTGTTTGTGATTGCATTAGCGCACTTCCTTTTATGTTCATATCTTATATCGCCTTTGTATATTGCTTGTTGATTATATTGCCCACTATCTAGTTTAGATTGTTTACCCTTGAGTTTATATATCCTTGCACATACATAGCCTATATCTCTTTGTTAGGATATATCTTGTTGTTCATATTGCTTATCCTAGCTCATATACATTGTTGTATTTCATACTTGCTAGGATAACTTATTAATTAATTTTAATTGGCATTTAATCGGATTAGATTAGCAAAAGCCCCTAACCCCCCCCCCCCCCTCTAGGGTCTAACACCCCCCTCCCCTCTAGGGTCTAACAATAATAATGTGTTATATGGTGATAAATAACATTTATTAATATTTTAGTATACTAGAAATTGATTTGAGATCAATTTAATGTATATATGTGAATATAGGAGTGAAATCATGCACTATATACACGAGCCTGAAATCTGGAAAAACAACTAGTTAAGGGTATACGTGTTTTACACAATGATGTAGTTGGAATATGAAAAAACTCAAAAGAACAAAGTTGTAGGTAACTTTAACCGTTTCCAACAAATCTTAATTCACCTTATTCTGAGGTCGTATGAGAAAGTTACAGCTAAAATATTGAAGGTGATTTTCCTAGTCAGACTAGGCTTCCTGGTTCGGGTCAAACGTGGTTGTTTCGGATTTGCCTCTATAAATACCTATGTTTTTCATAAAAATTCCTCTCTTTTATCATATCTCTAAATCCTAGCAACCATCCTCTTCCCTTAAAAAACCTAGATCTTTTTCTTATGAATTTTGAGAACTTTATAAAGCACAATACCGATACGAGGGCGAGATTATCGACGTGTGGCAAGGGAGAACGGGTTATTTGCACTTGCGGATTGCTTGCTGTTTGTTTCAGAGGCTTGCACATGAGTTTAAGGCAAGATCATCTTCACAAACCTGCACCCTTAGTTAATAAATGATTTAAGATGTTTAAATCAATGTTTTACTTGTTTAAGCTTAAGCTGATGTGAAAAAGATGAGATTTTTTATGTTAAATCTTAAACCAATGTTAGATCTATTTTGTTTTCTTACTATTTATATTAGTAACATGATCATGATCACTAGGGTTAAAATTGTTTTAGTTTTTATCGTGTTAATCATGCTCTAATTATGTTTAAACCGTAGATTTACAAACTAGCTGAGTTTTTATGTAAGTTAATTATGCTAACCCTAGGTTTGTGAAAAAAACCTAAGTAAGATGAACATGTTTAAACAAATTTTCCTTCTGTTCATATTTATATTTTATCATGTTTTAATATTTCATGTTGTTTAACTGAGATTTTATAAGTTTAATCGTCATAGTGATATTTGCATGTTTAAGGGTTTAAGCATGTTTCTTTTTGCAATTAATCATGTTATTGATGTTTGATAATTCCCAGAGATGATGATTTGAAGTTCATAATGTTTTATATATGTTTCAGTGTGATTTAAACAAGTTTAATCACAAAATCATGTCACGAACACAATCTGTACAGAAACCTGCACGTTCTAAACAGATCGCGTTCAGTCGACCACCGCACACCTTACAGTCGACCTCGTGCCAGACCGAGGCCTGGGAGCCTTCTGG
>NW_017972973.1:0-5436 GCF_001876935.1 Asparagus officinalis | reverse complement strand
CGGCGGCCCCCCGCCAGTCTGGCAGTGGCCTGTGTATGTTTTGTGATACACTGTTCTGATTTTCAAGAGAGTTTCTCGATCTTATATTATTATATTATGAAGCTTAAGAGTTGTTTTACACCTGGGATGATGGTGAACACCAGATATGAATATGTACACCGAGATATTACACGTATACTTAGTTTATGTTATTTTGACACATGTTGAGTTAATGAAAGTGAATTAATAAATATATACTAATATACTACTATTAATATATATCATTATGAGTATATTATATAAAGTAATTATAAAATACTAAATATTAATAAATATATATCTATATTATATATTATATATAATAAGTATTGTCATTAGTATGATCTCCGTGTGGATGTTATCCCATAATGAGATTTCGGTTGTACCACACAACTCTAAAGTTTTGATGTTTTCCCGTAACGAACATTGGTTTACCAACTACTCGATATGATGTGTAGTTTTCCGGGTTGGGCTGAGGTGCCTATTCCAGCCGTTGTACGATTTATCTGGAGAAGGCATATCCAGAACTAAGGAGATAAACCCTATTACCAATAAGCGCCAGATCTAATGAGCATATCGAAAATCGAGAGAAAAATCTATGTTTCCGTGAAGCATGATTGAGTAAGGATGGTTGTATCCTATATCCCGCAATATGTATCATATCGTCGGCCGTCTACAAAAGTAGTTGTTATTTATATATGGCCCGAAAGGAGATGAAAACTATTACCTAGAGCATGATATATATATATATAAATATAATATCATTATATATCTTATTAATATATATCTATATACATATAATATTATACTATATATATATTATATATATATATAATAATAATTCATCTAATACTGAGAAAACTGGGGAAGCGCATGGCCAGCCTCCCTGTACGCGCTGGTAAAGAAAAAAAAAGAACAAGGCAAGGGCTTGTTCTGAAAAAACGACGCGATCATCTCTCTCACAAAAGCGCTTCTCTCAAAGAAGCCCACTTTCAGACCCCAAAATTGAAGCTCCATCCTTCATCCCTCCAAAACCCCAAATCCTCACTCTCGATTCTCCAACAGCCGGACCGCTAGTCTCCGCCACCCGAATGCCTCCCGAAACAGCCGAGCCGGGCACCGCTCATCGATCTCATCTCCGAGATCCTAACCTCGCCAACGCGATCCGAGATCGCGTCCCCGCCTCCGACCATCCAACAAATCCAACTCGAACAACATCCCGCCACCGCCGCCCAATCCGTCGATGTGTTATAGCCTGTCGATGCCATTCCTACATGCACCCGTGGAACACCCAAATGCCCTGTCTTCGACACGTCTCGGCCACGACCCCTGACTCTCGCCCCTAACACCAGCCTCGACTCCTCTACGACACCGCCGCCGCCCCTGAGTATCGCCCCCAACCCCAGCCCCGACTCCGACACGGTAGGTGAATCAGCTCCTTTCACTGCCGATCACTACAATTTCTGTCTATCTGTAAAAATCTCCTTTTCATTCTTGCTTGAATCACGATTGATCTTGGACTTGATGTGAATCACGATTGATCTTGGACTTAATGTGTGCTTTGATGTGTGCTTTATATAGTGGTTCCTGTTGTTTGAATAATTAACAGAGGCAGATGTAGAATTATTTGGGTGCTTTTGTTTTTAGTTTTTAATGAAAGCTTCCACTGGTTTGCATTTCTATAGCTAATTTACTCACTTCTTTGCTATGGTCTAGTTTCTGGTGTCTGCAGATTTGAGCTGGTGTCTACAGATTTATTGTAAAAATCGAATAGACTAGTTGAATTGGTCTTCCTTGTTTCTGCAGTTTTGAACTGGTGTCTGCAGATTCGAATAGATTTATTGTAAATATTGCAGTCTATTCGATTTTTACAATAAGTTTGCTTCCACTAGTTTTTAAAAATCGAATAGACTGCAATATTTTGCTTCCACTAGTTTGTAAAAATCTAATAGTTTGCTTCCACTAGTTTGTAAAAATCGAATAGACTGCAATATTAATTGGTCTTCCTTGTTTCGCATTAGCTGTTGAGGGTATGAACTCGTCAATTGAGAATGATTTGTAGATGGTTATGTTAGTTGCCCTGCAATGTTTCTCTTCATTGAGATTTATGATTTGTAGATGGTTATGTTAGTTGCAATGTGATTGAAGCTTCCTTTTTTCCTTTTCATTCTTCTCTTTTTGTAAGTTGTGGACATCTGCAGGAAGTTTTCCTACTTATTGATTTATTTTATAACTGTAAATGATTTTAGCCTGGTTATGTAAGTTGGGGACATCAAGAGTCGTCTGTAGTTGGTTATGAACACTTGAGTTCCAAGTACAACCTGTTCATTAGAAACTTGCATTTAGGATGCTAAAAATTAAATTCAACTTCCATGCCACTTATATACCATATACCAGGTAATGCAAACATATGACGCAAATTACCAATAGAACAAAGGAGTTGCTGAAGCTGATTGAGCAATAAGAAATAAGAAATTTAGGCCTGTGCAAGCAAAATATTGTAAAGCATAAACATCTTATTTCACTCCTAATTGGTGTCAAGGTCTATATATTAACTGTTACTAGTCTCTTGCTGCAGAGAAAAAGATTGAGGAGCTACACAAGAAGAAGGCATGTGCAAGCTGTTGCTGTGGGGTTGGAGATTATAATGTTTCTGAGATTAACATATTTGTAATGTGATCAAATATCAACTTGTGTGATCATTTATGTAATATTCTGTGGTTTGTGTATTTTGTGTATAAGACCATAGTTTGATGTGGGGATTTTGTTGAGCAGTGGTCTTATGTGATCATATATGTAATATTCGCTGATATCATACTATTGTAATGGAGGTGCACGTATGTGCCAATGAAGAAGGATGAACTGAACTCCTTTATTATCCTTCCCTTTACAGTGTTCTATATTGGTTGTAGGTTCTATATTGTAAAGAAAGGAAGAATATATTGGTTGTAGGTTCTATATTGTAAAGAAAGGAAGAATATATTGGTTGTAGGTTCTATATTGTAAAGAAAGGAAGAATATATTGGTTGTAGGTTCTATATTGTAAAGAAAGGAAGAAACGCTTAATATACGACTGACTGTTGCCACATTAACAGAGGCTGAGATTGACCCACAGGATACAATATTACTTTACATGATATATTACAAGTAGTAGTATATCACCATCTCATTGTACAGAAGGATAGATACAAAAACAGACAATCCTTGTTCAACGATGGTAAACCGACGCTCTAATTTACAATGACAAAATGTTAATGTGCAGGTTTTTCCAACTTCTCCTATTGATGATAGGAGCTCATTCCTGTTCCCACCACCACATATTTGCTCTAACGCAACGGTTTAAAACCGTTGCGCTAGCCATGGAACCGTCGCCCTTGAGCAAGTGCGACGGTTCTCAAACCGCCTCATATGCTGCCGTTGCCCTACCTCTACCGTAACGGTTTTGAACTCTATTGCGACGGTTTTTTGAACCGTTGCCCCCGCATCTAACACAACGGTTTTAAAAGGTAAGCGGTTTTTAAGCCATTGCAACGGTTTTAATTGAGCTATTGCGAGAGTTTTTAAGCTATTGCAGCGGTTTTGATTGAGCTATTGCGATAGTTTTCAAGCTACTGCAGTGGTTTTTTTAGATATTACAATAGTTTTAAAAAACCTAACGCAATGGTTTTAGTAGGCTAAAGCTATGGTTTTGATAGAGCTACGGCAACAGTTGGAGCTATTGCAACAGTTTTAAAAGACCTAACGCAACGGTTTTAGTAGGCTATAAGTATGGTTTTGATAAAGCTACGGCGACAGTTGGAGCTATTGCAACAGTTTTAAAAGACCAAAAGCAACAGTTTGGATTGAGCTATCGCAATAGTTTGGATCGAGCTATCGCAGCGGTTTTGATCGAGCTATCGCAACGGTTTTAATCAAGCTATTGCAACTGCTCAATCGAAGCTATTCTTGGTTTCCTACGTCAAAATAATTATAGTATTCAATTACCTGGATAATCTTTTTAAGAACATGGCCAAGTCAAATTTTAATACACAATATAAAAGTGATTATGTTGAGCATAATCAACCATAATGATAAGTGCCAACATACATCAGTATAGTATAAAAACTACAAAGTATTAAATCCACACTACCAACATTTCAACTCAGAAAATATCGTACCGAACTAACCCCATAAACCAAAACTGACAAACCCTATAAACCAAAACTCAAAATCATCAACTGTCACAATCTGCACATACTTTTGGTTAGTCACAATCTGCACATACTTTTGGTTAGACTTATTCACGTTCTCACTTAGACTAACTTTCTTTATCATTCTCAATGGGATTGAAACTTTATAAGTAACTCTGATCAAATCTCCGTTAGGAGAAGTGCATGTTGTTGATAGATAACAACACGTAACAACATAACAACCGAAGCCAATAAATTACATCACAAGCCAATAAATTACATCTCCCTCCTCTTCCCCATCAGAAGCCAATAAATTACATCAGAAGCCAATACATAACAACTGAAGCCAAAAAATTACATCAGAAGCCAATAAATTTTAGAAATGCAACAGGTCTTAATAAAAGAAACTGAAAGGTGCTGTACACGCCTTCTCTTCACAAACCAGGTCTTGCTCTCTGCATCAAAACATTGACTGTAGAATTAAATGCCCATTGAGAAACCATTGAGTTTTGGTTGTAATAGTTAGAACTCGTTATTTTGATGATTTGGTTTGAATTGCCTTTAGTAATCTCTTTTAGAAACCAAAAAAATTCCCTCACGGAGCTTTTCTCATCTCCCTCCTCTTCCCCATCTCCATGGCCATCATCATTCTCGTGATGGGCGTGATCGATCTCTTGAACAACCACAGCAGCCTCCTCCTCCTCCTCCTCTTTCTTCTTCATCTTCATCGCCTTCTTCTTGCTTTTTCCTCTGTCGTCCTTCTTCTTTGAGCATCTCAAGGCTGTCTCCTCTTCTTCAAAGGCGTCGAGGATCGTGTGGATAACATGGTGGTTGGGCAAGGTGTCCCAGCGGGCCCGGAAGCTCTTGTAGCAAATGAAGCAGGAGCAGCCCAAGTCCAGCGGCTGGTCCTGATTGTCGTGGTTTTGGTTCTGATCCTGATTTTTGTTGGTCCTCCGCTGATGGATGTGAGAGGTGAGGAGGTAGGAGCAGACCAGCTGGTCGTCGGGGGAGATGGAGGAAGGTGGAGAGGGGTTGATGGGGCATGGGGGGAGAGAGAGATCGGAAATTTTGGGGGAAAGAGAGAACGCTGGAGGAGGAAGGCTCTTGGAGGGGGGAGAGAGATCGAAAATTTTGGGGGAAGGAGAGAACGCTGATTTTGAGGGATGTGAAGGGGGTTGGGTCACGAGAGAGAGATTACTTTTTTATAAAAGATTCATGCACTTTTACAAATCCCCCCTTGCAGTTCACG
>NW_017972972.1:0-10623 GCF_001876935.1 Asparagus officinalis | reverse complement strand
TGGAACAGGAGGAGGAGGAGGAGGGGGAGGGGGATCGGGACCGGCGCCGAGATTCCTGTGAGGCTTAGGGTCACTCTTCGTGATGATCTTGGTTGTGGGGATGGAATCGAAGAAGAAGTGGTGGGGCCTGAGATCTGAGGAATCCTGGAGGTGGGCGAAGGGGGAGAGGCCAACCAACAAACCGAGGACGAAGAAGATGAGTAAGCGGAGGAAATATCGCTTCCACCTCCACTGACGATGACGATGGTGATGGTGATGGTGATGGGCCCATTTGCCGGACGGAGAGGGAGAGGGAGAGGGCTTGTGAAGGAGGGAGAGGAATCCCTTCATCATCATCGTAGAGGCGCGGACAGGAGATAGGCTCCGGCGATGGAGGCGCATCCTAAAACTTCTCTGCCGCCACCGCCTCTTCCGCTTCTGGAACAAAAACACTGAATCAATCAGTTCTCCTACCAAAAACTTAATCGTTGGAACCGTACAAGGCGGAGGCGATCCAGATCTGGTTATCTGCCTTCATCCGATGACGATGGTTGTCTCGATTATCGTCGGACCAGATTTTTTTCCCTCCCCCCTTTCCTCTCTCTTTGCGTTCGTTCTTCTTCCTTTCTCGCGGCTTTGCCCATGTAATGTCGTCCAGGGTAAAAGCGTGTAGCTAAATTCCGGTTTGGTCTTAAATTGGCCTGTTTGGTTCAATAATGACTAGGAATCCTATTTTATTTATGGGTTCTAATCTAATCCATATAAAATTTATAGACAAGTTTTAATTTTATGGAATTCCATTTTTTTTGCATTCTATGTTTGTTTCACCCAAAAGATTAGGAACCTCACTTTTATAGAATTGGTCCAATTCCTAATACCATGTTTGGTTCAGAAAGACTTTTTTCTAGGGATCGACATTGTAGCAACGGCTATTTCCACACAACTTCAAAATTCAAAAGCATAACACTATAGCAACGGCTAGTTCAGGGTCATGGTGGCTATAAATTCAACTTGAGGCCTCAAAATTAATCCATGCATTCTCATTTTTCAGCAATTATAAAATTCCCATTGTCTTCAATTTGGATCCCAGACATCAAAATGATATCAGAAGAGTGCTACCAGAATTATGAAGTTTATTGCGACTGCAATCTCCGAACACCGATGAAAGTGTGCAAGAATGGTAAAAATAAGGGAAGGTGTTATTGGGGGTGTGCAAAATTCCTAAATAAAGAATGTAATTTTTTTGAATGGGCTGAAGAAAGAGGAGACTCAAGCAACTAAGGAAGCCAATATGTCAAAGAAAATAGGTAAGGAGATAAATATATTATGCAATCAAAGAGGCTGAAGAAAGAATTGAGACTTGTCGAAAATCAACTACTAGCTTGGAAAATTTCTGCAATTTTATTAGCAATTTTTTGTATTATTTTAATTATTACAAACTTCATGTCATGTACCTGTACTTGCAAAAACTATTGAGGATGTAATGAAAACTGTTTTTTGAATTAGGTATAAATTCTAATTGATATTGTATGGCTCAGTAATAGATCAACTTGTCATAATTGATTGCCCCACCTATAACTTACATGTTTATTACAGATTGCATTATAATGATGAATTACCTCGCCTAGACATTGTCAATTCAATGTAGGCTGCAATCTCATCCCCTTTTGCCTCATCTGGATATAATAAACAATGTAAGTTAGATTGCATTCTCAGTAAACGCTGATCATCATCATTACCACATATCAAGTGCAAGGAGCTACACAAGCTCAAAACAAAACAGCAAGTAACCCACAGGCAAGGAAAAACAAAACAGCTCTCACATAGCAGCAATCCTCATTTACAGGAGCTACATAAGCTCAGAACAAAACAGCAATAAACCCAGCAGCAAGGAGATACACAAGCTCCAAACAAAACAACAACAAACCCAGCAGCAAGGAGGTTCACAAGCCACAACGAAAACAACAGCAAACCCCATCCACCGGAGCTACACAAGCTCAGAACAAAACAGCAACAAACCCAGCGGCAAGGAGATACACAAGCTCTGAACAAAATGTGCAGCAAACCCAGCAGCAAGGAGGTAAATAAGTCACGACGAAAACAGCAGCAAACCAATTTCACAAAAATAACACAAGCTCAGAACAAAACAGCAACAAACCCAGCAGGAAGGAGCTGCACAAGCTCAGAACTAAATAGCAGCAAACCCAGCACTAAGGAGCTACACAAGCTCAGAACAAAACACCAACAAACCCCAGCAGTTGGAGCTGCACAAGCTCCAAATAACAGCCACATAACCCACAGAGCAAGGAGCTACACAAGCTCAAAACAAAACAGCAACAAACCCTAGCAGTAAGGAGCTGCACAAGCTCCAAATAACAGGCACAAACCCAAAGAGCAAGGAGCTACACAAGCTCAAAACAAAACAGCAACAAACCACAGCAGCAAGGAGCTGCACAAGCTCCAAATAACGGGCACAAACCCAAAGAGCAAGGAGCTACACAAGCTCAAAACAAAACAGCAACAAACCACAGCAGCAAGGAGCTGCACAAGCTCCAAACAAAACAGCAACAAACCCAATTCATAGGAGCTACACAAGCTCAAAACAAAACAGCAACAAACCCCAACAATTGGAGCTGCACAAGCTCCAAATAACAGCCACATAACCCACAGAGCAAGGAGCTACACCAGCTCAAAACAAAACAGCAACAAACCCCAGCAGCAAGGAGCTACACAAGCTCAAAAACAAAACAACAACAAACCCAGCGGCAACAAAGCAACCCAAGCTCCAGCGAAAACAGCAACAACCCCAAATGGCAATGAGCTACACAAGCTCCAAATAACAGCCCATAACCCACAGCAACCACGTGTGACTATGGAGCAATAAACCCAAGCAACAGAATGTAAAAGTCGACATCAGTAAACCCAAGCAACAAACCCATTTACCTGATATCAAAAGCAAAGGCAAAATGCAAAGAACTCATTGATCATTCCACGACCATACTTACCTGCATCAAAATTTAAAATATACCAATTCATCAATCCCACAACGACATAGATGTTCTTCATAATAAAAATATATATTGCAACATTAATAGTTTGCAATTAACACAACAATATCTATCAAAATATAATCGAAACCCAACAAACTAGCTATCTGACCAATCTTGGTCGTTAACTAATTTAGTGATGTACCTCTGCTGACCTTCCTTGGATTTTATGAAAAACCTCCTAGCTTCATGTTCATTGTCATATAAATGGTCTAAAACCCTATCGAGGAACTCCTCAGAATATTCAGACCTATGTTCCTTCAACGCTGTAGCCAACCGCTCAGTCCAGTGAATAACGTGTTGATTTCTCATTGACTGAGACATTGACTCAACAAAGGCACATAGCATTTCCTCTTCACGATTAGATTTTCTGGTTTTTTTGTTAGATGATGAAGTCATGTTGTCTTTACTCTTAGTCTTATATCTAGTGGGTTGTGATTGGTTAACAGCACCAGAATGTGGTTAGTTTCAAGCATCGGAATGTGGTTCAGTTTCACTCTCCTCTAGAATCTCGCAATCATCATCGGGAATAGGTATGGACCTACTAGACCCAATGTTAGCGTACACGGGCCTAACAAATTCACCCTTGGCTTGATCATCACCCATGATAACTTGTAAATTTTTGAAGTGAGGAAGGGGTTTGTTTATGTACACTTTGTACTTAGAATTGGATTTGTCCTGCAATAACAAATACTTATAAGTAGTGAATCAAATGTATTAAATTTTGGTGACAATATAGATGCTGAATTTGTTATACCTGAGCCCAAGATTTCAAGGTTTTATCATCCAATATAATCATTTTACTTGTTTCATCCCACCCAGCACCACTTATATCAAAGCAAGCCTTCATGTCGTTGAATTTGTTCCTCAAACATTTCAAGTGGTTAATGACATGTAGGTGAGTGAAATCAGTCCTGAATTGCATGTTGATTTTCATGGCAGCCATTTTGTAAGCTTCAGCCTTGAAGTTCTTGTCTGGCTTCAGGCCATCCAATGCTAAATCTGCAAGATAATGGATAAGCACATCATCGTGCTCTGGAAGCCAAAACTTATTAGCCACGCCTCTTGAGTTCAACCTGGCACACGGAACTTTTTTCTTATGAGCTAATTTTTTCCCTCTTTTCAATAGCGAAGTGTGCTCCGCACCATCAACGTCATGAATATCCTTTCCACCTGAATCACCAGTGTTCGGTGAAAATTGATTAGGTCCACTACTCTGAGAATTGGCTGTGGGAAATAGCAAACCTTGTGGACTGCTTAACAAGCTCATGTATGACATTGGCGGCTGTGTCATCCCACCATAATTACCATCGTATGGTGGGAATGATGAGAATGTATGAGGAGGTGAAGTGAATGGTTGTGGTCGAACAGGCATGAAGTTCATGTTAATCCCTGATGTAGGATTTGGCATTGCATTCGAATGAGAAGGCACGCTTTGCTTATCTGCCGGATTGTTAGCCATACCTAATATATATTGTAAGCATAGCCATATTAACAATAAATAAATATAAAACAATATGGGATATGTATGCATTTATCAAGGAATATATGAAACGACGATATTTCTCAAGCAACATAACAAAAGAGCAACCGATAAAAGTAGTAATGTTTTGGTACAAGCAAAGAAACATTAAACAGTATCAATGCGAATAGTATTTTAAAATTTACCAAGTTATTACATAGCCATAGAACAAATAACACACTAAGTTAAACCGCTCTCCATTGTGTTACCACCATTATACTTTGCACAATAATCCACCCATATCGCCCAAGCAATTTGATCTCGCATCTCCTTCCATTCATTTCTTACATCTCGATCCTCTCTTCGTGTCCTACTTTGAGTATAGTCCAACACATTTGAATCGTCTCCATTTGTCTCTTCCCTAGTATCTTCATCAATTTAAACATTTTCATTTAAAATATCATCATTCGGATCCTCCAAGACAATAAAGTTGTGCAACACAGTACACGCTAGTACAATGTATTTTTCTGATCTTTTCTTGCTTCATACAAGTTGATATTCTCTTGCGCTTAGTGTTTTTGCCAAAAGTCGGTTTTGTTGTCGAATTCATTATATCTTCGGTCGATTACAATAAATTCAAAGAAAACAGCCTTTTTATAAGACTCTTTTACACAACAAAAAGAAAATTACAACTCTTGAGAAAATAAACGCAGGATTATTGTTTGGATCACTGCTTTCGTGGGATCTTTGCCTGTGCCGGGAGCGCTTTGACTCGTGGACCACCAAGTCACAGATTCTGATTGAACCGTGAGGGGTTTATGATTCTGACTTCGTTTATCGAAGTGAGAAATTGAAACGATATCTTATCGATGTAAGATAGTCGTTCTTCTTGAAATCAAGTCAAAGCTCAATTTCAAGGATTGGCCGTAAGATCAGCACCTCTGCTCTCTCTCTCTGCTCTGGATTGCTCTGGATTGCTCTGAAGTGTTCACAATGATCAGCCTTGGATCTCTGCTCGAAGCCCCCTTGTGAAAATGGCCTTCGGGGGGTATTTATAACCCTCTGGATGAACAGTGCTCGCGAGACAGCATTTGCTGTCTCGGCGGGCGAGACAGTGTTTGCTGTCTCGCCCAGCGAGACAGTAAATGAAACAGTAACCGCAGGCAGTTTTCGTTTTAACTGCCTTCCCACGTTTCAAACTCCGTTATTTTGGCAGTTATCCACGTGATTCTCGCCCACGACGTTTCCCACGTTCTTGAACAGTTAGTGGCACGTGTAGGGCAGTTACAAAGGCGGTTTTGACCATCTGAAAGCTGTCTCACGTGCGAGACAGTAAATTCTGTCTCGCACGGCGAGACAGTAAATACTGTCTCGCAGGGGCGAGACAGTGAAAACTGTCTCGCGGGGGCGAGACAGTGAAAACTGTCTCGCCAGGTGAGACAGTCCGGAGGCTCTAGCCAAAGGAACATCCGGAGCTTGGGCGGTCTTCGATTTGGAGGCCATTTTCTTCTTGGGTCCCATGGCAACCGTGGAGTGGAAGACGAAGATGGGCGGAATATTCAGGAACGGACCCTTTCTTCCGTTGAAGCGCTGGAGAAGATGAACAGTAGCCCTGTTTAGAAATCAAACAAGAAAGGGAAAAGTCGAATGACTTTTTGATTTGACCTCAGTGGTCCATTTATAAACAGCTGTAGCTGTCAAATCGAAACGAGATTTTAGGTAAAATCTCACCTGAAACGTGATTCTCGCGTTTTCAAATGAAGGGGAGGAGGGGTTTTTCAACTACCAAACGCACCCTCACGGTCAAACAGTCGAACGCATGATTTAGACATGCGTTCTGATGACTGCACTCACATAAATAACACCTTCAAAGGGGTTAATATTCCAAGCAATAATCAGACTGCTGAGATCATTCTACCCTAGACAAGCTGATCGAGAAGAGTCTTTCGAAGCTGTCCTCCTGACTAAGCTGGGGATGAAAGTCTGTTCATACAAGCTGAAGTCTAAAGCCATTGTTGATGAATCAAACAAGAAGGAGGATGTCGACAAAATTTGCCTAAAACCCTGAGAGGCTCTACTCAGTCTACGATGGAATACATTTAATCAGCAAAGTTTTGGGATCCAAAGTATTCCGAAAATTCGTCCCAGTCAACCGCGAACTTTCGAAAACTTTGGAGGGGGTTCTGTAGGCTGTCTAAAAACCACAATGGATAGCTGAGTCTCCATCGAACACTGATGATGGAAGTTACAATCTGACGACTTCCAGAAGACTACAATTTACAATCTGACGACTTCCAGAAGGCTACAATTCGAAGATTTTCACATGTCAAAGAGTTAAAGCAAAGATTACAAAACGACAGTCTTTAGCAATACTCTGACAGAAAGGATTACAAATCGACGATCTCTTCAAACCAAGACGTGGAAGTCCTCCCCGCGTACCATCATCAAGACACTACACCGATTCAATCACCTACGCCGCTTCAATAGCTATAAACACGAATGCAGCTTCTTATGTGAGATGATTGATCTTGATGGCTGCGACAACAACATGACTAATATTATATTAGCAACCATTAGAGGTGCTGATGAGCAGTGTAATGATATTCGACACACTCAGTAGAGATCATGACCTGCAGTTGATAGAGCGTTATTGAGATGCCTCAATTGTCACAAATGGCCTGAATAAGACCTTCTTTACTGGTCTTTGGTGTCATCCATATATAAAGACAGAGAAATCTAAATACTACGACAATCAACAGCTCGAACGCAGCTCCAATCGCTGCCAAGCACAGCTCGAACGCAGTTCCAATTGCTGCCAAGCACATCTCGAACGCAGCTCCAATCGCTACCAAGCACATCTCGAACACAGCTCCAATCGCTGCCAAGCACAGCTCGAACGCAGCTCCAATCGCTGCCAACGCAGCTTATCAATCGCTGCCCAACGCAGCTCCACAACCGCTGCCGACGCAACTCATCCATCACTGCCCAACGCAGCCCGTCAGTCGCTGCCAAACGCAGCTCAATCACCGCCAGAACGCAGGTCAAGGTTCTGACTCATTCAAACGTGATCGTAACAACTTCGAAGCTGTTCTTCACCCACGATTTGAGGAGTGGCTTTAGTGGGTTGTTACACCCGACTAATGGGGTAACTAAACCCCCATTTAGGCGCGGATTATGGGGGCAGTTACACCCCTAATCCCCCTATAAATAGCAACAAACTCAACAGAGAAAGGGATCTCTTTTTGGATTGGGGGAGATTGGATTTTTGATAATCAGATCAAGAGAGATTTCTTTTCATTAATCGGAGGGGGATCTTTCGATCAAATCTTCCAGAATCAGAAAAAGGAGGATTGACTCCTTACACAGTCTGGGAAATCAACAAACGGAGGATCTCTAAACCATCGATATTTGGCTTATCAACTGAATTATTTTCGGTTCGAACAACTCTGTCATTAGAGTTTATTACTTGTTCTGAGTCACAAAACTCGACAAGAGTTATCAACCGGCCAAGACAGTTGTTCCAGTGAGTATAGATATTCGGATCGTCAACGAGAAGCAAACTCGACGCAAGCATTCGAGGGAGGCATCTCATCGCTACCAAGAAGAACCCAGAATTAAACAAAGGAGAGAATCTAGATCATTCTCTTCTCTTTTGTAAACGAAAATCCAATTGTAATTGAGAATGGAGAGAGTTGTAAACATTCTTTTTCTAAGCAGTTAGAGAGAATAAAATTCAAATACAGTTCTTTCATTTATTTTCTTATTTGCAAATTTTCCCACAAACACCTACCATCTCATTAGGAATGCTAATTCCTACTAACGCTCCTAATTCCTACTAACGCCTCACTTGGTGTGTGGGAATGAGTAGAAATAGAATGCCAATTCCCACTTGTCATTCTTTTGTACCAAACAACGGACGTTTTTGAAGCTAGAAATCTCATTCCCACTTTTCATCAAATTCCCACTTTGTAAAGGGAAAGACATTACCATTAAGATGTTAGGGAATGGGAATTCTCACTTAAATGAGAATAAAAAATTAAATAAATTTCAAATATACCATGGTTTTATTATTAAGCATCCAATACCAAAAAATAAAATAAAATAAAAACATTGTCATTCTTACATCATCCTCTAATTGCAACCAAATATGAGAATGAAAATGAGCATTCTTATTCCATTCTATTCCTTAGTTCATTCCATTCTCACTTGACTCGATTCTCATGTACCAAATGAGGCATAAATGTGGGAATGGATGGAAAGTGGGAATGTGTCCTTTGCCACCAGTTCTCACGTACGAAATAAGGTGTTACTTCATTTAGTTAATGCTA
Source organism: Asparagus officinalis (assembly GCF_001876935.1). Classification (NCBI taxonomy): domain Eukaryota; kingdom Viridiplantae; phylum Streptophyta; class Magnoliopsida; order Asparagales; family Asparagaceae; genus Asparagus; species Asparagus officinalis. The sequence goes on along the minus strand of NW_017972972.1, from coordinate 1,807 downwards.
TGATACGGATCAAGGTAGAGATTTTTCGTTTTTGCTTTTTTGTAATTTCTAGTTAGATGGTAGTTAGATGATTTTCATTTTTATTTTAATGAAGATTCTCAACGCAAGACGTATTTGGTATTATCTTTAGAGATTATTTGATGTTATCTTTACCTCTGAATTTCTTTTAGAAATGATTTTTGGGAAAGATTTATGGAATATGAGTAGTTTCCTTGTTTGCATGTTAGCATGTGCGTTTTAATCCTCACAAAGTTTAACCCCTAATTAAATCTCAACCTTCCGTCAACAGGCTCAGTCGTCAACAAAGCCCTCACATTTGCCCTCGCCCATCTCCTTTAAATTAATCTAGAGCTCAAAACTACCATGTTCACCTCAACAGTCTTCAAATAGGCCTCAAATAATCTTTGATTATTTTCAGAATTAATTACTTAGAATTTAACTATTGTTGCAACTGCAACTACTTGAGATAGACAAATCCAAGTGTTGAAACCAATTAATCTCTAATCCAGTGGGCAAACTTCACCAAGGTTTTAAATGTCGGATGTCGGGTTCATGTCGGATAGCTGAAATCCATGTCGGATAGCGAAAATCGGGGATATATCGGGGGACATTGACTAAATATCGGATTGCCATATCGGGTAGTACGCATATGTATAATATCATGTCTTAAATGAAATCTAAGCATTCATAAATTCAATATAAGCATACTTTATAAATTCTATAGACTAAACATATAAAAAAGTAAATAATATATGGATTTAGGTTCATAAATTCTTTCTATCGGGTTCATAAGAAACCCTTAAACATGAGAACGGGTCAAACGAGTTTGAGTATTTATCACTAAATCCAAACCCGATAACAAAAAACAGATCTTAAGAAAAATATCATATCGATCGATTTTTCAAAGCTAAAAAATAGATCGATATGCCTGATATGACCCTGATATTTCCGATTTGACCCTGAAAACCGATATACGAGTTGAAAACGTCCATGTCGTGTCGGTTAAGCCCTCAAACCAATATGTCGGCCGACATATCGGACATGTCGGGTGACATTTAAAACCTTGAACTTCACTCATTTGCACTCAGTCACAGTTTGGTCTATATGGTTGGGTGAGATACTTATCTCTTAGATGAACCTAATCATTCTCGTGCATTTAGTTGACATTCTCGTATCACAATAAGACTGTTAAAATTCATGTTTATAATTGAGTCATGTTATTACGTGGATCTTATTACTTGTTAGATCATTGCATTATTATAGGTTGCATTCTCATTTAGTAGTATCAGAATTTGGACTGATATTTAGTTAGATTTATCTTCTTGTTATCTCGGTTTGATTTCATCCGCATGATTGTTTGAATCCATAGCTATATTTCCATAACTTTTCCATGCCCTCCCTCATTTATTTCTTAAACAGATATTCTGACTTACACTAGGAAGCCATAGTCCTCCTTTGTCATGATGTCATTTAAACTTTGCAATAAAGGATAGTACTGAATTCATTTGAGCAACAATAAATAACGAGATATCTAAAACATAAAAATACAACCATACCTTCACCACTTCCAAAAAGGTGTCAACATCTGGGGTGAGTTTTCCATTCACTTCAACTATCCATTGAAGAGCATAAAGGCCATATCTATGTACAGGACTCCCATGACACCATCTATTATTAGAACAACAATAAAACAAAGAGTCTTTGCATCAGGAACCTAATAGTTAAATATAAAACACAATGCCAGCCTTATAAATTTAAGAGCTAAGACATTCTCTAATAATTCCGCATTCGCAGAAAGTAACTTATG